>NC_084515.1:757500-988441 GCF_024500385.1 Phyllopteryx taeniolatus | reverse complement strand
TTGAGGTCACCGAGGTAGTTAAAAAGCTCCTCGGTGGCAGGGCCCCGGGGGTGGATGAGATTCGCCCGGAGTTCCTAAAGGCTCTGGATGTTGTGGGGCTGTCCTGGTTGACACGCCTCTGCAACATCGCGTGGACATCGGGGACAGTGCCTCTGGATTGGCAGACTGGGGTGGTGGGTGTGTTCCAACTACAGGGGGATCACACTGCTCAGCCTCCCTGGTAAGGTCTATTCAGGGGTGCTGGAGAGGAGGGTCCGTCAGGAAGTCGAATCTCAGATTCAGGAGGAGCAGTGTGGTTTTCGTCCTGGCCGTGGAACAGTGGACCAGCTCTACACCCTCGGCAGGGTCCTCGAGGGTGCATGGGAGTTCGCCCAACCAGTCTACATGTGTTTTGTGGACTTGGAGAAGGCGTTTGACAGTGTCCCTCGGGGAGTCCTGTGGAGAGTGCTTCGGGAGTATGGGGTACCGAACCCCCTGATACGGGCTGTTCGGTCCCTGTACGACCGGAGTCAGAGTTTGGTCCGCATATCCGGCAGTAAGTCGGACTCGTTCCCGGTGAGGGTTGGACTCCGCCAAGGCTGCCCTTTGTCGCCGATTCTGTTCATAACTTTTATGGACAGAATTTCTAGGCGCAGCTGAGGCGTAGAGGGGGTCCGGTTTGGTGGCCTCAGTATTGCATCTCTGCTTTTTGCAGATGATGTGGTTCTGTTGGCTTCATCAAGCCGTGACCTCCAACTCTCATTGGAGCAGTTCGCAGCCGAGTGTGAAGCGGCTGGGATGAGAATCAGCACCTCCAAATCTGAGACCATGGTCCTCAGTCGGGAAAGGGTGGCATGCCATCTCCAGGTCGGGGATGAGATCCTGCCCCAAGTGGAGGAATTCAAGTATCTTGGGGTCTTGTTCACGAGTGAGGGAAGAATGGAACGGGAGATCGACAGGCGGATCGGTGCAGCGTCTGCAGTGATGCGGACTTTGTATCGGTCCGTTGTGGTAAAGAAAGAGCTAAGCCGAAAGGCGAAGCTCTCAATTTACCGGTCGATCTTCGTTCCTACCCTCACCTATGGTCATGAGCTGTGGGTCGTGACCGAAAGAACAAGATCCCGGATACAAGCGGCCGAAATGAGTTTCCTCCGCAGGGTGTCCGGGCTCTCCCTTAGAGATAGGGTGAGAAGCTCGGTCATCCGGGAGGATCTCAGAGTAGAGCCGCTACTCCTCCGCATTGAGAGGAGCCAGATGAGGTGGCTGGGGCATCTGATTCGGATGCCTCCCGGACGCCTCCCTGGTGAGGTGTTCCGGGCATGTCCCACCGGGAGGAGACCCCGGGGACGACCCAGGACGCGCTGGAGAGACTACATCCTTGGCCTGGGAACGCCTCGGGATCCCCCCGGAAGAGCTGGATGAAGTGGCTGGGGAGAGGGTAGTCTGGGCGTCCCTGCTGAAGCGACCCGACCCGGATAAGCGGTAGAGAATGGATGGATGGATATATATATATATATATATATATATATATACACACACACGTGTACATATATATACATGTGTACATATTCCAAACTTCACACAGGTAATTTTGACACATCACGTTAAGTGGGTTTTTAAATAAGTTTTTAAGACATTTAGATCATTGTAACGGAGTAAAAGTACTGTTACTTCTTAACAGCAGATGCGGCAGAAGTGTTTTTTCTGGTCTCGTCAACTCCTGTGACTTGTCCAAAGCACAGGCGGAAACTCAGGCTAATGCGTTCGCATATTAGCGCACATAAGTCCGCTGCGGAGTAATATTCACAATGACATCTGTTTGTGGATTTCCAGCGACGGAGATATCAAGCTTTCAAGGGCTTTCAAGAAGCATTCTCTAAGTCGGCATAACGACCATAAGCTGTGCCACCAGGACAATTTTCCCTCCTTTGAAATTTAGAGGTTACTGTGCTTCTGTGGCCGCATAATGGTCCTCCATAAGCGGCCAAAGCTGCGCAAATGGCTCTGGTCCCCCTGTGGCGAGGAGGAGGATGTGAGGCTTGCGGCACTGACGCCGTTGTTATGGACCTCCAGTGACTTCTCTAATCGCTGGCAATGAGCGGATCTCGTCTGTCTCACCGCTGCCTCGCAACGAAGCATGCATGCGTGCCAGACGGCAAGAGACGTTGCCCAAATAACACATTACACTTCAGGGAAGATGTATTTTTTTCCAAGTTGTGGGCACAGTTTCATGGCCAATTCCACGCTATACTGGGTTAAGTCATTTATGAAGAAGGGAGTACAATTCCACCGAATGGCCACTGCATGGAATAAGGGCGCTTGGTGTTTATGTAGTGAGGTATACGCCACAGCCCCGTGAAATCACGTGGCTAATTTTTAGCCCTGCCCACAAAATCTGGAAAATTAAGCTGAAAAACAGTTTTAAGCCTCATCTCAACAATTCAGGACAATATTGTTCTCAGTCTTTGCATGTTTTCAGCACTTAAACATATTTAATGTATTTAGAAATAAAACACAAAAATGAGTTTGGCTACACTTTAATGTTCAAACTGATGGATTTTATTTGTCTTTTTTTGGGCAAATATTCTGTCACTTTGAATTTGATGCCTGCGATACATTCCCAAAAAAGCTGGGACATGTGCAACAAAAGACTGGGAAAGTTGAGGAATGCTCCAAAAAACACCTGTGTGGAACATTCCAAGGGTGAAAAGGTTCATTGGAATCAGGTGAGTGTCATGATTAGGTAAAAAAGGAGCACCCCGGAAAGGCTCACAAGCAAGGAAGGGGCAAAGTTCACCACTTTGTGAACAACTGCGTGAGTAAATGGTCCAACAGTTGAAGAACGTTTATCAACATAAAAACTTTAGGGATATCATCATTTAGGATCCATATTTTCATCAAGAGCAAGAAAATCTGGCAAAATCTTTGCATGTAGGCAGCAAGGCAGAAACCCAACATTTAATATCCTCAGTTCCCAAAAGCTTAAGTTTTGCTAGGAAGGAAAAGGTGATGTAACAGTGCTTAACATGCCACTGTTCCAGCTTTTTTGGAACATGCTGCAGGCATCAAATTCAAATTGAGTGAAAATTTGAGAAAAAAAAGTTTCAGTTTGACCATTAGAAATATTTTCTTTGTAGTGTGTTCAAAAAAATATATGTTGAAAATGATTTGCAAATCACTGTAATCCGTTTCTTTTTAAGTTTTACAACATTCCAATACCATTGGCATTAGGGTTTGTAAATAAAAAGATAAACCAGTGAGGAAAAAATTCCTTTGTTGATTTTACATCCTGTCACTGACCATATGTGCTGGATTTCATGTAAATCCAGGATCCCTAAAATACGTAAATTTTTATTGGATGCGTAATGGAAAAAAATTTAGTTTTTTTTCATAGTTTGGCCAGGGGTGCGACTTTATACTCCGGAGTGACTTATATGTGAAATTATTAACACATAATTATATAATTTCACGTTATTTTAACACTGACAAACGCAAGAGGGCGATCTAGGCCTGCGTATCTGTACCTGCTACTTCTGTACCGCTGAAAAGTGATTAATTTTAATTAATGATAATCAATATGTTACGTTAACATACCAGGCACGTTCTCAGTTCGTTGTTTTTGAGTCATGTAACGTTAGTATACCGTACACCGATTCAGCCTGTTGTTCTCTATTCTATTTTTATTTTAAAATGCCTGTCAAGATGAAATGTCTGTTCTTGGTGTTGAATTTTATCAAATAAATTTCCCCCAAAAAATGCGACTTATACTCCAGTGCGACATATATGTTTTTTTCCTTCTTTATTATGCATTTTTTGGCTGGTGCGACTTATACTCCGGAAAATACAGTACTTCGTGGATTGAATAAAGTAATCTAAAAAAAAAAATAATAATAATAATTTTAAAAAAGGATTTAAGGGTCTCCATTACCTGCCACCTCGTCCCAGGCGTCGCCGACCCAGGCCCTGGCAGCGTCGTGGTACTGTGAGCGTGGTAAGACTGTAGCGGTATCGGGCGTGGGCCAGCCCGCCTTCCCAGCCCGGGGACCAGGGCCAGGCGGCCATGCGACCCTGACGAGCCTGAAAATGCGCACGCGCACGCACACACACGCACGCACACACACACACACACACACACACACACACACACACACACACACACACACACACACACACACACACACACACACACACACACACACACACACACACACACACACACACACACACACACACACACACACACACACACACACACACACACACACACACAGTCAGGCTTCTAGGCTCAAGGTTCTATCATGATAATGTCAATGAGTATGACTCTTACAGCGTAGTACTGGCACCCCGCCTTCCTTCGAAAAGCATAGGCGCCATCCGGGTCGTTCTCTTCCTCAGCTTCTGACGAGCCAGAGTGCAGCTGTGGACACCAAAGTAAAGTTCTGAGTGGCTTCTGCTCTTTTGTACTGCGGTTTCCCAAGCGGCCTCTAGATGGGGACAGATGACAAGGATCGGCATGCTACTACCTGCGGCTCTTCATCAGAGCTGGGGAAGTCATACTGGTTCAGGTCCTTTGCGTTGAAGATGGCCGGACATTGGTGGTGGGCGGCACCGGCCGACAGCGGAAGTGTCTTTTGCTTCTTCTCGTATTTCCTCTTCTGTCGAGGGACTTCTGTCTTCTCGGGCTTGAGGGGGGACATGAGATACACGTAACTCCAGGACGACTAACAAATCCCCACAAAGCACTTTGGTGAGCTCATGCTCACCTTGGACTTATAGTCCTTGTGGTCCATGTGGTACTGGTTGGTGAGTGGAACCAGTGGGATGATCTGCGGCCTCACCAGCGCCCGCTCAGCCAGGACCTCGGCCAGGACCTCACCGCCGTAGTCTGACATTACGTTCCTGGAGAAAAAAACAGCGGTGAAATAATGTGTCTATGACATATGAACTATGTACTGTAGAAGTAAACATTTTACATTTCTGGCCTCATTTTAACTTCTTCTGTAGCTGCCAGGTCAATATTTAATATAGCATTTATGGGCAAGTGTGTGCCCATTATAAAAATATAAGGCAAGCAGAAGAAACTTAACAAATTTTAACAACCTGTAAAACTGACCTACAATGCGAAGATTTTTTAAATACCATTTTTTCCATCAAATGTAAGACCTCTCATTCATAGTTCAATGTGACCACTAAGAGTACAAAAGACCCAATTTTACATTCCTATATTTTAATTTAAAAATCTTTTTAAAAAAAAAAAAAACCTTTTACCCTCTTTTATGGTGAAAAAACAACTAAATTCAAACTAAAAATAAAAAAATATATATAAAAAAATAATGTGGCTGATTTGAGGAGTCTCTGCACTTAAAGGCCTTAATTTCACCTAATTTGAGAATTATGTTTTTCACATTGTCCAACTTCAATAGGACAATAATGAAGGACAGAAGAAATCAAGAAACAAGCTGAACTAAACTTGCTATGATGTATTGAATATGGACAAGATATAAAAATGTTTCCGTATTGTTCCAAACTTCACACAGGTAATTTTGACACATAACGAAAAGTGGGTTTTTAAATAAGTTTTTAAGACCAGAATTCAAATTCATTAAATGTGACTAGGAGACTTATTTGTCAAATACAAGAAAATAAAGTCGCATCCATGTTTATGTTGTTGAGATTTATAAGGCCTTCAAGCATCAGATTCCAGGCCTTAATTTGATCTAATTTAAGGATTGCCATTACATTAGAAAAATGGAAGAGATTAAAAAAAGGATAGATGTGTAAAAGAGTGGACAATATGGATTCATATCTATATTTTAATCTTTGTATTTTTACAAATTGCATTATTTTTATTAGACAGACTTTTTGATACAGCCTGCTCCTTAGTATCTTTGTTATGCTAAAATAAAAAAAAATATAGATTTGTAATATAATTTACAAATACTTCAAAAGAAAATAGCAATTTTTGTGTCAGTGAACCGCAGATTTCAAGGCCTAAACTTTATCCAATAGAGAGATTAAAATCTTTGGACAATGAACACAAAAACCGACAAACCACCATCGTAGAATGTGAGCAATCAAGTCTAGGGTTATCACCTCACCACACTGGAAACAGCTTTTGATTACTGACCTCTTCTCAAAGATCTCTAGCGTGAGGTGCAGCAGCTCTCTTTTGCTCTTCTCCCTCCTCTTGATCATCTCTAAGATGGTGACGGCCCGGCTCAGATCCCTGCGGAGTTTCAGCATCTTCTCATAGGACGCCTCGTCGTTCTTGCGGTTCTGTCGGTGGACGTAAAGAGACGCTAAATATCTTGACAGAAGCGTTCAATTGCTTGAAAGGACATCGAGCGAGATGACACACCTTCCTGGTCTGCATCTTCTCGGTGCGCCTCCGGAAGGCCACGTAGGGGTCGCTGGTGCTGGAGCCGTCACGCTTCTCCTGCTTGATGATGTTGATGAGCGAGTGTGCCTTGGTGTTTTTCCTTTTGCGGCTCCAGTAGTCAAACACCTCCTTGATGAGCTCGTCGTCCTCCTTGAGGAGCAGCTTGGCCTCTGGGAGACTCACCAGCTTAAGGGCGCAAACAGGTTTTTTGCTCATCCACGTTTGTGTTGGGAGGAGTACGCGTCACACTTTTTTAAGTCGACAAACCTGCTGCCCGCTGCCTTTCTCCAGCCGGTCGATCATCTCCTCAAACTGCAGCAGGCTGATCTCCATCTTCTTTTTCAACTTGGTGACGAAGGCATCGTCGTCCAAGTCCAGGTCGTAGTCCGGCTGCTCTGTGTCCAGGCTGAAAGCTGAAGGTGGAGGAAAACACGACAACTATTATCAGCATACTGATAGAGACAGATAGGCTCAATCAAGGTTGTGAGACACTGGTCTAAAGTATTCAGACATCTACACCAAGGGAAAAGGCTAATAATTATGGGGTGTGGATATATTTAAAAAAAAAAAAAAAAAAAAAAAAAAAAAAAAGGATTTTGGAAAGAGGGAAGCCATTTCAAGGTTGAAGGAGAAAATGTGTAGTTGTGAACAGACAGTGGTGAAAAGGGAAGAGGTGAAAAAGGTATTGGGACACCAAAAAGAACTGCAAAAGAAGAAAATGAGTTTGGACAAAAGAAAAGGGAGGGACACAAACAGGAAATGAAAGAGTGACGAAATGTGGATAAATGTATTGGGATCCCAACGGGAAGTTAAAAGCGGATGAGGACCTAATACTTTTGTCCCAAAACCCCAGCTGGAAGTGAAAAAAGAATGTGTTTGGACACATACAAGAAGTGATTAAAATGTGGATACAACTAAAGGGACACCTACAGGAAGAAAATCTGGGGTTTGAACAAAGGTACTGGGGACAGGAACTTTATGTTGGAAGCATGTCTCGATAAGATGACCAATTAAGACTCAACAACAACTAGTCTCTAGGAGAAGCATTCATTGATTAATTAGGAGGCGTACTGGAAGTCTATAAAGGGTATTTTGGCTAAAAAAATAACCGCACGGACTTGCAATAAATTTGTATGACCTACAAGAAGCCCAGTAACATCTGCACAAAACAATGATTAATTACAACACTAGACACTGTCAAGCTGATGGTGAACCTGTGGACATTATATAAATTAGATTTCAGACTGACAAGCACTGAGAGCACATTTAAAGCGTGACACCCCCCCACCCCCCCAGATAACGGTAGCCAGCAGAGAAGATGGTCATCTATCAAACTGATACCACTGGTGAGTCACCACTTTCACTTTGACTAATGCATGACAGCTCTTACAAACAAACATTATATATATATATATATATATATATATATATTTTAAAACAGCTCCCATGAGACACAATAACCCATCAAAATGTGTGACTTACGCTGTAGGTGAATGAGCTGCTTTGGCATCTTGTAATCTCCAGGGTACAGCGATTCGTAGTAGGTAATGTTGCTCTCCGCCTCCGGGACCGGGATGACCATGTTGTCCCGCTTCTCGCCATAGACCTGCTGTGCCGAAATAGCCCGCTGGAGGTGGTGTTCCTATAAAAGTGGAGTTGTTAGACAAATTGCATCACTTCGATGTCTGTTGTCACACTCGACACACTTGATGCTTCAGCGACAAATGGAATTAACACAAGTTGGCCAAAAAGTATCACTCAAGGTTTAGTATCAACTCCATAATGACGTGAGAGCGTGACGTTGAGTTGTCGCTAATAACGTTTTTGCTGCTTCCAAAACAGATGAGTGCGATGAATGAAAGTAGTCTGTCATCTTATTGTTTTAAATTAGTCCCAGTGCGAAGCGCTCTGAGAGAGGATTTTTAAAAAATCTTTTTTTTTTCCCCCCGATCAAGCGACAGTGGTCGAGGCTTCACCCAGATCTCATCCATGCTCATGTTTCAGCTCTGCATAATTTATATCTATAAAATGTCCATTGTGAGTGACTATAGATTACAAACCAATTTTACAGCATTTTGACAGATTTTTTAATTTCGGAATCTACCAAATGAAATAATAGACTGCCTTCTTTCACAAGAAAAAGTTTGTTTCTACAAGGTGTGTCACTATTGACTATTTAAAGAATCAATTATCTTCAAGATATTTTGTTGAGTAATCATGACCCCCTGACCCCCCCCCCCGCAAATAGATTTTGGCTTTAGTTCCACGGAAATTGTGCCGCGATGTGCTCCTTTTGTGTGTCTGGTAATGATCCATACCACCGATTTTCTTTATGATACGATACTGAAAATACAGTCCCTCAAATGACTAATGTATTTAATATTGAAAATCGATCTTCTGGTATCAGAGACATCGACATTTAAGACAGTATCGACCTTTCTCCACGCCAGTGATGCTGCTCCAGCTGGCATACAGTCCCCTCCAAAAGTATTTTTGTTGTATACTCAAGACATTTGGGTTTCAGATCAAAAGATGAATATGAGACAAAAGTTCAAAATTCCAGTTTTTATTTCATGGTATTTACATCTAGATGTGTTATTAAAAAAATCAGGACAGCACCTTGTTTGAAGCCCTCCCTGAGCGTGCTTGAAGCCATTTATTGACACCCCAGCTGGAGTTTACTGTAAAACTAAACACACAACAAAAAAAATTACTCACATTTAATATTTGAACGTTTTAAAAATCGCCAGTCAATGGAAAACCCTATAGAAGGGCTAGCTAATATTAGCATTTGATCACGGGAGGGATTTACCATCAATCTTTTTACACAGACGTCGTAGTAAGACAGACAGGTAATATCACAATGGTCACGGGCATAGTCTTTTTAATCAATGAAAAACGAGTTCTTCCCCATATGTACATCTGTCATGTATATGTTGGAAACCCCAAACATAATTTTGACCTTGTCTGCACTGTTATCTACTCAATACTGCAGTGCATTTAAATCAGGGGTGGGCAAACTACGGCCCACGGGCCACATCCGTCCTGTTGATCATTTAAATCCGACCCGCCAAAGATTGGTACAGAATCGCCCAAATCATATCAAAATCATGACTACATTCATTTGACCTTGTCCTGGAATGCCCAGTGGTTCCACCCGGTAGCACAGTAGGTACAATGATACATTGAATGGACTTTGGCTGTCCTGTTTTTACTCTGCTACTGCTCTGAACCGTTCTTCCACCAAGATTGGGCCAAAGAAAAAAAAGTTGACAGTGAGTGTCGCGTGTTTAATATAGAATGGACTACTAAATACTTTTTCACTGAAGTCCAGGCAAAGGCTGTACGTCCAATTTGTTAAACCATTGCAGTTTTAGAGGAATATAACATCAGCTGTCACTTTTCCACCAAGCATGTTGATTATGCTAACAGCCAATCAACGCAGGAACTGATGGCTATGGCTCAGCGGTTAAAATCAAGCTTCCAGGGCTCAGCAAAACACCTTTATCTAACAAACTGCCATCCAAGATTCAGTCACACAAGACCCTGAAACAGCGCCACAGGAGCTGCTGTTGGAACTAATTGATCTCCTATGTGATACTCTCTTAAAAGAGAACTTCAACTCTCAAACTGAATGAGTTTTATGCTTCATTAAGCGCAGATAAATTTCCAAATAAATCCAGAAGATGGCACATTGGAGGCTGGTGGTGTTTGGCTCTACATGTGTGTGTGAACAGACTTGGTGTAATGAACACCAACAAAACATCCTACAGATCCCAGCTGAGTGATGAACACTTCAGATGTGTTCTGAGAATTGCCACAACAAAACTAACACCATTAAAAGTAAATCTAAGTATTAAAACTACAATGCCATTTCTTTGGTTTATTTTTTATA
This sequence comes from Phyllopteryx taeniolatus, assembly GCF_024500385.1. Lineage (NCBI taxonomy): Eukaryota > Metazoa > Chordata > Actinopteri > Syngnathiformes > Syngnathidae > Phyllopteryx > Phyllopteryx taeniolatus. Next base: position 978,188 of record NC_084515.1, on the reverse strand, counting down.
TGTAAGCATCTTGTCCTGGCTTGGCCTGCCTTTCAAATTTTAAGTCAATGTGGCCCCTAAGCTAAAAAGTTTGCCCACCCCTGATTTAAATACCGATAGAGTCCAAACAAACGACTCTGTATACTTTAATGCATAGTTTTTTTTTCTAACGGAAACTAATATAAATATTGGTGTAACAATTCATTCATTATGTCGATGTATCGATTTATATTCCTATGATCCAACTGGCTCGATCTCTGCTCTGCAAGTTAGCCTTCCAGAGATAAATATATGGTCGATAATATTGATAATAGGAGATAACGCATGATTTAAGCATGGCAGACTTTATATGGAGGTGTGTTGTGTTTCTGAGGAAAACGATTGTAATTCCTTTTACTTCGCTTGATTTTTCAGTTGGGACACTGCAGTCAGCACTTTGTCTTGCTCTTTGTTTCCTTTTCTACACCCCACATCTGGACACTCCTTTCCGTAGTACCCCTAGTGGTGAGATGAGACACCACAGTGTGTGTGTGTGTATTGTTTATTTAATGCACTTCTGATGTTTAACGTCACGTTTGTGCGACAAAGAACACGTTTGTTTATTTATTTAGCGCTTTATGTATTAACACCATTCCTAAAAGATTTTCCTCATGAAAAACTCAGTGCTTTCCTTCTCGCCATTAGTATTTGACTATTTAGAACAGGGATTCTCTAACTTTGGGTAAAGCCAAGTACCGTAACTTCTCGTGTATAATGCGCACCCCCAAAGTTGACCTAAAAATTCTGGAAAACCTTTCAACCCGTGTATAATGCATTTTTACAACGCTTGATTTTGCTTCTACCCATATGATCAAAACTAAGTATTATCTGTATTTAGTTTGTTTTTCAAAGAATTATTCTGAAGCTAAGCACTTTATTTGAACACAATTTCTTTTTATTTACTTGCTCTTATTTTGAAATTCACAGCCCTACTTTTATTTAGTAAATGAGAATGAGTTGTGCTCATATGTTTGACTATCCAGGCAAAATTTGTAAGATGTGTATAATTCTTTAAAGAAAACATGAAAGACCAGGCGAAACATTTAATTTCATTTTAATGTGATTCAAATTAAACGGTCAAGCATTTCAGAAAAGCATTATAATTAAACAAAGCATAACCATAAAGAAATTAATGATGGTTGTTCAGTCATCAGTCATATTTAATAAATAAATAAAATAAATAAATTCACAAATTCTGCCTGGGTATGTAAACTTATGAGCACAACTGTACATATATGCAGTCATATGTACCTGTCATATTGGAATGAAAGTGTAGGCTACACCTTTTTCATTACCACTAGGTGACATACTAGAATGGAAGTGTACAACTTTTTCATAACCTCTAGGGGGCGGTGGCCTATTGGAATGAAAGTGTACAGCTTTTTCATAACCTCTCGATGGCAACATACATTTATAAAATGTGAAAGTCTGTCATTTTATCCTATACCCATGTATAATGCGCACTATTGACAATTTTTGAAATTACGGTATTCGCTAGGGTGGAGACATTTTGGCAAGGACCCGCCCTCATAATCCTAACTATGGATGTCCCGATCCAACTTTTTCACTTGGGACCTTATACCTATATTGCAGCCTTGAGTTTTGGCTGATACGATCCGATTTCAGAAATAAACATACAAAATTTACTTATTTTGTAGTATGGAATGTGAGAAAAAGCTCAAGTGATATTACTCAAAAAGAGAACAACAACAGTAGATATGAGAAATAAACTGACCCATTTATTCTTAACCAATGGGTTACTGGTGTACATAGAAGTGCTGGAGCAAAGCTTGGTATAGACGTATAAGAGTGGTAAAATCTGAGATTTTAGATCCAGTGCGATTTATTTATTTATTCTTTTTTTTTTAACTGACCGGACTGATTTCAGATCTCAAAGATCAGATCGGGACACCCTTAACGCTAACACCAATTAAACATCTATTTTCTAGGAAAAAAACTGTCCCAACAAGTAAAATCATAGCTGAAATAATAAGTAAGTTGCTGTTTTGACCTTTGTTTTACAATACAATCAACTTTTACTAAGCAGACTCATAGTCCATTAGAAAACACGTAATGTATGCGTTTTCTACACAATAAGAGAAAAGTACATCAGGGAAATCTTTATATGTAATGACCATAAGTACTTTTTACCCAGTTGCCTTACAAGAAAACACCAAGAAACTAAGAAATTTCACCTGCACTGTCCAGTAAGTCACACTGAATGATTTTTTTGCTAAAAAGTTACTGAATTGATTTCCAGCCACTGAATAGTTTCGGATCGTATCATTTTAAATGAACCAATATCATCATTGAATCAAATTGGCAACCACAAACTGTGATAAGGATTGAAATGCTGCTAAAATGAATCACTACACCCCTAAATATAAACAATCCACTTTTTTTCACATCATATTATATATATCGCAGGGTTAAAAAAAATAAGGTCCCAATGTAATTGTTTTTCCAATATTGTGTATCCCTAATATGCACATAATTTGACCATATTTAAAACTGCATTTTTGTCAAATCTAGTTAGCAAGTGCGCGGTCCCATGTGGGACAAAAAAAATTGGGCTCTCTCCATCATTTAAATTGCAGATTCCTGCACTAGACAGCAGCCAGTGATTCTCTACCAAGCACTTTGATATACATAAGCACCCTGCTCCTGCCTCTCACTGGAAAATACTCCCAACACTGCGCGGTGACGTCACTGTTAAAACATGGCAGCTTGCTATCAGACTATTTCCCAAGGCCTGTGTCGCCTTGGTGAGGGTGTCTGATGTTGTGAGACCCAAAACGTCCAATGACCCCAAGATACATGACAAAAGATGCCTCACAGTGCATCCAAGAGCTGTTTCTTAAAAATCAGTAAATCATTACTACACCTGCATTCATGGCTATGAATATGAATATTTAATAATAAATAATGCTTCAAAAATTAATAAAACAAAATATTTACTTAGAATTGACATTCAACAATGCAAAAAATGAAATATTTTTATATACAGCAGAGGGAATTATTAGATCCCTCAGTGATTTTGCAGGTTTACCCAGTGCCAAAGACATGAACGGTCTATAATTTTAATGGTTGAATTATTTTAACAGGGAGTGACAGAATATCAAGAAGAAAATCTAGAAAATTACATAAAACAAAAGATTAAAATTATTTCACAATTCATTGAGTGAAAGAAGTATTTGACCCTCTATCACAACATGACTTGGTACTTGGTGGAGAACCCCTTGTTGGCCAGTACAGAGGTCACACGTTTCGTTTGCACAAGTCTTGGGAGGAATTTTGGACCGCTCGTCTTTGTAGATCCTCTCCAAATGCTTGAGGTTTCGAGGCTATGCCTTGGCAACTCAAAGCTTTCAGATCCCTCCACAGATTAGCTACGGGATTTACGTAGGTCTGGAGACAGCTAGGCCACTCTATGGCTTGAATTTGTCTCTTCTTTAGCTACAGTTTCATTGCCTTGGCTGTGTGCTTCGGGTCATTGTCATGCTGGAAGCTCCATCCACGACCCATTTAAAATTTTCTGGCTGAGAGAAGGAGGTTGTCGCCCAGGATTTCACAGTAAAAGGCACATCTGATCACATCACCTTCTCCCAATCATTCAGGTGTTCTTGAGGAGGGGGACCTTCACAGGCGCTGCAGGATTTTAATCCAGTACAGAGTAGTGTGTTTCCAATGTTTTTCTTGGTGACTGTAGTCCCAGCTGCCTTGAGATCATTGGCAAGCTCCTCCCATGTAGTTCTGGGCTGATGCCTAACCTTTCTCCTGATCACAGATACCCCACGAGGGTAACTCTTGCAAGGAGCCCCAAACCAGTAATTTTATGTTTCTTCTATTTTCTAATAATGCCACCAACAGTTGTCTCCTTCTCACACAGCCTCTTACCAATGGTCTTTTAGCCCAGTCCAGCCTTGTGCAGGTCTACAATCTTGTCCCTGATGTCCGTAGACATCCTTGCCCAAGACGGAGAGGTTGGTGTCTGACTGATTGATGATGTGGACAGGTGTCTTTATAAAGGTAACAAATTGAGGTGTCTTCCATACAGCTAACAAGTTTAGATTAGGAGTACTTTCTTAAAGTGATAGGACTAGTCCGTGGGAGCCAGAATTATTTGCTGTTGGTAGGGGGACCAAATATTTCAGTCATAAAATGCAAACATTTTTTTTTTTTTTCCCCAATGTGATTTTCTGCATTTTCTTTTAGATATTCTGTCTCTCACAGTTAACAAACCTAACCATTAAACTTATAAACCGCTCATGTCTTTGGCAGTGGGTAAACTTACAAAATCAGTACAGTAGCCTGTGAATGTCCTTGAGTGGCCCAGCCAGAGCTCAAACTTGAATCCGACCGAACATATCTGGAAAAACCTAAACATGGCTGTCCACCGACACTGCACATCCAACCTGACTGACCTTGAGAGGATCTGCAGAGAAGAATGGGAGAAAATGCCCCAAAACAGGTGTGCCATGCTCATAGAGACAGACATACCCAAGAAGACTTGAAGCTGTGATTGCGGCCAAAGGTGCTTCAACAAAATATTAAGACAAGGGTATGAATACTTATGTACCTATTATGTTTAAATGTTTACATTTTTAATAAATTTGCACAACTGTCTGAAAATGCTTTTACTTTGTCATTATGGGATATTTTATATAGATTTAAAAAAATAAATAAGACTATACTCAAATCAGCTTTAGTCTAAGTCTTAACAGCAAAATGTGGAAAAAGTGAAGGGGTGCGAGTACTGCCTGGTGGCACAGTAAATTCACAACAGTAAAACTATAACGATAGCATAATTGCCTTAGTCATTTTTTTTAACATTTTCAGAAAATAAGAAAAAACAAACAAATTCAAACAAACAGTCCAGCTGCCTTGATTTAATCTTTGCAAATTACCTTGACTTGGATGACTGACAACACTATATGTAGCAAGCACTAGGGGTGCAGGGTAAAATCTGTAGATGGTTTAAATTTGACAGAAGGTACCGATTTGGACTTAACTGACCACTCACGATAACTCGATGATGTCATTGTCTCTGTCGCAGTATAAAACATGGCTCATGCACGTCTGATTACGGAGCTGCCAGCACAGTTTCCTTAAAGTAGCCGTAAGTGTACATTGGCACTTATTCCATAGTTCTGGACTTAAAAACTAAGACAGTTTTGTTAAAGTAGCCCTGAGTGAACATTGGCACTTATTCCATAGTTCTGGACTTAAAAACTAACTTTGTAGGGCTGCCGGGATCATTGTCTAGATCGACCACAAAAATTTCTGCCTCGAGGCAATAAAAAATATTAATTAAAGCATATTTGCACCACCCAGAACCAATTTGCACCGCCCGGAACTATTTGAGACTAATGATGCACTGTTGGGCCAGTAAAAAAAAATGCCCAAAACAAACAGGAGGGTCTGTAAGTGATTTTTAAAAACACTATTAGATGTGTAATGTACATATAACTAGGCTGGAGGTTTTGGGGCCAATCACCGATCAGTGAGTTAAAAGAAAACGATAACTGATCACCGATCGGATCACAAGATGGCGCAATGTGTCTATTTAAATAACTTGTTCATTTACTGTATATCCTTGTGTACTGTATACAGAGTATCTTCAAAAGTATTCTCTAGCAATGTAGACAAAATGTAAAACAATGACCTCTTGAGGGCATTCAAGGATCGGCCACTGACTAAGTTTTCAGTCATTACTGAAATTACAACATGACAGAAATAATGGTGCTAACAGTGTAATTAAATTATTGTAATTAAATTACTTCGCACACGCCGAAACTTTAGAGAATGATTCAACAGAACGCCGGCATGTTTACATGTGCTAGCACTAGCTTGCTAGGCTACAGAACATTTTGTTGCCTGCTTGCGAGCCGCATCGTTTTAAAAGTACGTGAACATACCTTAAGCAATCCGTGAATGAACGCCCGCTCCCGAGCATCGGTGATGACCACCACACGTTTTTCCTCATTATCCCATATATATATATATATATATATATATATTTTTTTAAATTTATTTATTTTTTATTTATATTTTTTTGATGTTATATAGTAGCAAAACATTGTTTAGATGTTTAGCAATGATCAAATTACCGTGAAAGTTCTGCTTGAAATGCATCATTTCACAAACTTTTTTTCTTGGAAACAGGTATTTTCAAGAAACTTACCCATGTTCAACTGCTGCTTACAAAAGATGGGTAGACGGTAGAAATGTACTTTTTTTCTGATGAAAGAAAAGGGTTAAAGCTTTCCTTTCGTGGGTTCCATGTTTCTATAGCTATAAAACACAATTTTCTGTGGGCCTTCAAAATCAATCAAAATTGTCAAAAAATGGTTGGCTCACAATTTCTGAAAAACGGCTGGCATTAAATTAGTTAAATTTTTAGTAGCAATCACTCTGTGTTAACCTCACTAAAATCAAGGCATTGCAATTGCACAATAATGCTTAAAATTACAATATTAAAATATCTACTTCGCACTGACATTCCGACAATGCTTTACCTTGTGTCTTGATGTATACAATATTCATACATGCGTATCTTAAAATATTGGCTGGTTGGTGAGCAGGTAAGCTTGGGGGAGGAGCATTGTATGTGTTTGTGCGTTATGATTTTGATTTTACCTTTAATTAATGGTGAGTATCTGCATGTGTTGAAAGGACCCTTTTGAAAATAAAATTATGCATCCGAAGGGGCTATCCAATGAAAAAAAAAATACCTGTACATAAAGACAATTTAAAGTATTTTTTGTATAAAGCCAGAATTCCCCAAAGCACCTTTGACTGTTGTCATGTGAAGACTTTTGGTTATTTACATCATAGCGATAAATAACCAGGCTTTTACAATATCTATGATTCACACACGCTCACATGTCGGCCGTATGCCGTATTGTGCCACAAGTGTTTTGCCTGGATCAGAATACAAGACAAATTTGGTCTTTCACAATGGTACCATGTCAAGCTATTGCCATAAAATCTTGTCCTATCTCAGTCAGCCACTGGCAACACTACACGCCACCGTAAACATCCCAGCAAAATGTCTAGCCCGATCCGGGAAATCAGCTGCGATAGCAAATCGGGCTAAAATCCTGTAGTCTGATCTAGACATTACGTAGGGTTTCAGCCATCGAATATTTTAGTGTTTGAGTATCCTGCAATTTATTTTATTTTTTTAAGAGTAATCGACTATTCGGATAAATTAGATTTATTTTTTATTTCAATTTCACTGAATTCAATGTTTTGTTTTTGCTTGGTTAAAGAGCAATTACAAGAAAAACATTTCACTTAATTAGCGGCCTCTTGGTTTTTAGTTTTTCTTAAATTCAAATTGAGCAGCGAACTATGTCTTTAAACATTTTCAAGTGAGGCAATTTCAAAAAAAATTCAGTTTAAAGTATAAAAAACATAAGGCATTAAACAAAAAAAAGGCTTAAACGGCCTTTATGTTGTGCACCTTCATGCAAGCGGCTAGCATTTTAGCATGTTCCATTATACAGTATAGGTTCCTGGCTGTCTGTTTCTGAACTTATAGACCAGCTCACTAAATTCAAATGAAGACAAGACACTATTGCACAAACATTGGGTTTAGCCAATACAACAATTTGGAATGTCCTGAGCAACATACATTGAACAGGTCGGCCAAGGGTATCAACAGTAGTTTACGCCAGAAACATTGTGAGCTGTGAAGAAACGCGCAAAGACAACAGTCAGCGACATCACTGCCAACCTACACAGGGCAGGGGTGAAGGTAGCACCACTGTTCAAAGAAGACCTAGAAAAGAAATATATAGGCCTTACCACAAGATGCAAACCACTCAACAAAGAATCAGAAGGCCAGATTGGATTTTGCTAAGTAGTACAGAGATGAGCCACAGAAGTTTTGGAAGAACGTTTTATGGACTGATGAGACCAAGATTAAGCTCTACCAAAGTGATGGAAAGGCCAAAGTATGGTGGAAAAAAAGGATCTGCTTATGATCCAAAACACACAAGCTCATCTGTGAAGCATGGTGAAAGGTAATGTCATGGTTGCGGCTTGCATGGCTGCCACTGGAACGGGCTCACTAGTCTTTATTGATGATGTAACTCGTGATGGTAGGAGCAGAATGAATTCTGAAGTCTACAAAACCATTTTGTCTGGCAATTTACAGAAAAATGCATTTAAAGTAATCGCAAGACGATTCATCATGCAACAAGACAATGACCCAAAACTAGGGTTGGGCATCGAGAATCAAGAACCAATTGGAACTGGGACTAACGTTCCGGTTCTCCCGGAATCGTTCAAATTAAAAAATTCCGGTTCCCAGTTTCGTTGTCCAGCCTGCCGACCCTGAAGAAGAAGTGGGGAAAACCAACGACGAAGCGGCAAAAACCAACGAAGAACGTGCACGAAGACGTGTTGTGCCCAACGGCGGCGCCGGTGAATGACCACTCGCCTCAGTGCAATACTTGGAATAAGATTATATTGTGCAAAGGAGGCTTTCACGATGTGTAGCGTTTGAAGCGCTCCCTCCCGAGTACCGCTTAGAGCCTCAGCCTAAACCGCGTGGAGCTTCAGTGAAGTCAACTCTCAAATGGGTGAGCGAATCCATAAAATATGTCTATGCAACACTGAGACAGCTAAAAAGGTAAACGGTTGGTTGCACTTTTGTACTGATGGTTTTTAGCATTTATTTTACTCTTCAAACCAACGTAAGAGCCGATGACAGAAAAAGTGCAATCGTGAAAGACCAAATTTGTCTTGTAGTCTGATCCAGGCATTACGTGTTGTCTGTCTAAAACGTGTTGTCTGTCCCACAACGCTGACGTTTAAAAAAAAAAAAAAAATCATAAAAAAAAAAAATTTTAAAAAAAAACTATTGATGGTCAAATATTTACAGTACTACGTCAAAAGGCTAAAAATAAACTAGCTTTTGGATTCAAATATACTGTATGCGATGGTGACGCAGAGTAAATGTCTTTTGCGGAGCCGATCATCGGCGAATTATGACAAATCCGATCAGCATAAAAATGCTAATTATCGGCAGATACCGATCAGACCAGTCTAAGTCTAATCACAAACACTAACCTTGTGCCTCCTCGGAGGGTAAGGGAAGGATTCAACGTTTTAGAGTATTTGGTTCCATCCATTAAGAATCACTGGTGCCGTGTGAAGTTACTTTTTGTGCAAAAATGCTGAGTTCTGGTGCGTACCCTTAAAAAAAAAAAAAAAAAAAAAAAAAAAGGCAAAGCATTTCTAATGAAGAATTCAATAATCTGGTGAAGTCAATGGGTCACAGGCTTGATGCAGTTATTGCAAGTAAGAGTTATGCTACGAAACACGAAAAGTTATTCACTTTAAGTTAATTCAATAACATCTGTTCCAGTACTTTTGCTCACTTGAAAAGTGGGTGGCTTCAAACAAAAGGTTCTCTGTCCTGAGTTTTTTTAAACACATCTATATGTAAATACTATGAAATAAAACCTGGAATTCTGAACTTTCGTCTCATTAATCTTTTGATCTGAAACCCAAATCTCTTCAGCACGCACGCACGCGCGTGCACGCACACGCACACGCACACACACACACACACACACACACACACACACACACACACACACACACAGAGGGTTAAGATGTGAGACGAACACACTGATCAAGAAACGAGTGACAGCAGTAGGGAAATCTGGACACATTTCAATTTTATTGACAATACAAATTCGGGAAAAAATAGAGGTGGCAGGTGTCTAATGGAACTATTGCTAACTTGCTGCTCATGCAATGACTGTACATAGCAACTTCTGAGTGAATGTCCTGCAAAACAGGGCAGATCATATCCAAATAGACTGAAGAAACCAGATCAACTCCTCATAGGATGGTGTTTTTTTTTTTTTTATTTTTTAATTATAGGCAAGTTATGATGCTTTTTTTTTTGTGGTTTGTAGTGATTGTTTTTTGCACTTTAAATTTATTTAGTAGAAAAAAAAGCTAAAAGCCTAAAATAGTTGAGTTTAATGGTAAATGAATTAGTTTTTATATTTTATATCAGCAGGCATCAGCACCAACATGGTGCGCCTGCAAGCACCAGATGGCCACCAAGGACCACGAGTAGCCCAAGGGTCTGGTCAAAAAACAGCTCACCACTGATGGGACATACTGGCTAGCCCTTTAGCACACGGACTAGCAGACCTCATAATTAACTTTCCCTTAAAGGTCCCCTTCAATCAGAATCCATTTCAGTCTATATATTTATGTATAATATAGGTCAAAATGAGTCTGTGACATGGTTTGAAGTTAGCTATGCTGTTTGTCGTTTGAATGCAAAAGCCTTTAAACACCAAAACCGCTTGCAAATGACAGGATTTGAAATAGCTGACAGTGTGATGCAGTTTTTGACACACACACACACACACACACACACACACACACACACACACACACACACACACACACACACACACACACACACACACACACACACACACACACACACACACACACACACACACACACACACACACACACACACACACACACACACACACACACACACACACACACACACACACACACACACACACACACACACACACACACACACACACACACACACACACACACACACACACACACACACACACACACACACACACACACACACACACACACACACACACACACACACACACACACACACACACCTCATAGATCATTTTAGTCTTGAGACTGAGTCCCAGGATTCACATTTCTGCCCTGCCCTGGAACAATGAGTCCCTGCAACTTATCGCAGAATACAGATACAGTAATCATCCGCTACATCACGGTTTTTGCTTTGCAGTCCCGCTATAGTGCTTATTTTTATTACAGTTACTATATTATTTTTTATACTGTTAGTACAATATTTTTGTGCTATCCATTTATCTTGGTCTTTCAATATACACTACATTGTCTAAAGTATTCGCTCACCTGCGTTGACTCATGATTTTAAATGATATCCCATTCTAAATCCATGTGATTTAATATGATGTTGGTCTGCCCTTTGCAGCTTTAACAGCAACTATATGGGAAAGCTTTTAACAAGGTTTAGGAGTGACTTTATGGGATTTTTTTGCCCATTCATCCAGGAACATATTTGTGAGGTCACACACTATTGTTGAACGAGAAGGCCTGGCTCATTGTCCAATCAAAATCAACCAAAGGTGTTCTACCAGGTTAAGGGCAGAACTCTGTGTAGGCCAGTCAAGTACATCCACACCAGACTCAACTGTCACCCATGTTTTTATGGATCTTGCTTTGTGCACCGGTTGACTGTCCAAAATCTCTTGGGATGCTGAAAGTTTCTTTCACTGGAGCTCAGGGGCTAATATTTTGGACATTTCCAACTTTGTGGGAACAGTTTGGAGATGGCCCCTTCCTGTTCCAACATGAGTGGACAAATCAAGGTTCATAAAGACATGGATGAGAGAGTTTGATGTGGATGAATTTAACTGGCCTGCACAATCATGACCCCATTCCTATAGGAACACTTGGATTAATTGGAAGCCAGGCCTTCTCGTCAAACAACACTGTGTAACCTGGCAAATCCACTTCTGGAAAAAATTTTCATAAATTCCCATGAACACACTCCTAAACCTTGTGGAAAGTTTAAAATGTAATAATCGCAAAGGGTGGACCGATGTCATTTTAATCCCTATGGATTAAGAATGGGATGTTAAATTCATATCTGAGTCAAGGAATGTGAGCGAATACTTTTGGCAATATAGTGTATTATATACGTTTCGGCTTGCCACGATAGCAAATCTTTTAAGGAGATATTTTCCCAAAACCTATCACGATAAATGACAGTATTGATGTTTTTTTAAATGCCACTGATATAATAAATCCTATCTCAAGTACATCCTTTTTAAGAACAATTAACTTAATTCTAAAGAATATTGAGCATTGACATTGTAATGTAGAACAAAATATCTTACATCAAAAATAAAACAGACTCAGGCTCTGTTTACAAAAATTGCACTGAAATAAACAAACATTGGGCACAGAGGTGGAGGTATGGTAAACAACTGGTTAGCACATCTGCCTCACAGTTCTGATGACCGGGGTTCAAATCCGGCCTCGCCTGTGTCAAGTTTGCATGTTCTCCCCGTGCCTGTGTGGGTTTTCTCCGGGGACTCCGGTTTCCTCCCACATCCCAAAAACATGCACGGTAGGCTAACTGAGGACTAAATTGTCCATAGGTATGGATGTGAGTGCGAATGGTTGTTTGTTTACATGTGCCCTGCGATTGGCTGGCAACCAGTTCAGGGTGTACCCCACCTCTCGCTCAAAGATAGCTGGGATAGGCTCCAGTACGCCCACAGTGAAGATAAGCGGTACGGAAAATGAATGAATAAATGGCACACAGGTATAGAGTCATTAACCGACTATAAGAGGCCCAAAAAATGTCAAAGCCTGCCAAATTTTAATTTGACTGGATCCAAAATGTCAAGACTTTACCACTCTTATTCAAGCAGTGCATTCCATACTCCACTTGAGGACTTCTATCCAGCAGCGCCGGGACAGCATGCAGATCCTATGTGATCCCAACAAGTTGATAAGGTGCTACCATAGTGGCAAGGAGTAAGAGTGACTATTGCTTGCTTAATGTCGTTTATTGACAATGGAGTTGAAGTTCATTATAAACTAAATACACATAAAAGAATTACACCTATTGAATGTTCAAATACGTCACAGACTTTGTCGCTTTGCTTTTGATCACAAAAATCGCTATCTCAAAGCTAACAATGAATGAAAAACACCATTGACGAGCAAGCCTCAAGATGATAGCCGAACCGAAGCTAAGGTCGCTAGCCTCATACAGCAGCTCATACTTTGCAGCCTGTAGAATGCTATTCTGCCCTCCCTGAGCGTTCTATAAGCCGTTTACTGGCACCCCAGTTGGAGTTTACTATAAAAATAAGCGCACAGAAAAAATAATTACGCTAATTGTATATTTAAATACAACACATACATCGTTTTAGAACTCACCATCTTAATGCTAACAGTCAATCGAAAACCTTATTGACGGGCTAGCTAATATTAGCATTGGTCATAGGAGGGATTTACCTTCAAATGAATATTCACATACAAACGCCGTAGTAACACATACGGAAAATTAATATAACAATATTTCACAGGCATATATTCTTCCCAAGACTTTTGACTGTGACATGAAATCAGACTAAACTTTTTCTGCTGTAGGTCAATTAGGATTACCTAAATTATTTCTATTTGCTAAATGCGAGAATATTTAGAGGATTTTTAGACAACTATAATAGACAGTACAACAGTCAAAGCTAAAAGAATTGGCACATTTTTAGCCATGAATGTATTTTTCTTTGTTTCTTTATGCAATTACCTTAATATATTTTACTTTTTGGCTCAGGGGCCACATTGACTTTTAAAATTTGACAGTCAGGCCAAGCCAGAACCAGATGCTTACATATCAAAAATAAACAAACAAAACATAAAAGGCATTGTAGTGTTAACAAAAATGCACAGTTCCCATTAAAAGTAAATCCTTTTAATGGGAACAGTGCTGTTTGTTGATCACCTTTTCTTGCCAGCGCCTCAAAGTCTGCTGTGAGTTTTGTTGTGGCAATTCTCAGAACACATCTGAGGTGTTCATCACTCAGCTGGGATCTGTAGGATGTTTTGTTGGTATTCATCACACAAAGTCTGTTCACTGTGCCATCTTCCGGATTTTTGGAAATGTGTATGCGCTTAATAAAGCATAAAACCCATCCAGTTTGAGAGTTGAACTTCTCTTTTAAGACAGTACCACATTGGCGATCAATCAGTTCCTTCTGCGGCTCCAGTGGCGGTGTTTCAGGGTCTTGTGTGACTGAATCTTGGATGGCAGTTTGTCAGATAAAGGTGTTTTGCTGAGCCTGCAAGCTTGATTTTAACTGCTGAGCCGTAGCCATCAGTTCCTGCATTGATTGGCTGTTAGCCAAAGTCAAGTCAATGTATCACGATACCTACTGCGCTACCTGGTGGAACCCCTGGGCCTTACAGCACAGCCTGGTGGAACCACTCGGCATTACAGGACAAAGTCGAAGGAATGTAGTCATGATTTTGATATGATTTGGGCGATTCTGTACCAATCTTTGGCGGGCCGGATGTAAATGATCAACGGGCCGGATGTGGCCCGTGGGCCGTAGTTTTCCCACCCCCTTGCCCGGGCAGTGTATTTGGGATCATTTTCATGCTGAAAGCCCACCCACGTTTCATCGTCAATGCCCTTGCTGATGGAAGGATGTTTTCACTCAAAATCTCACAATACATGGGCCCCATTCATTCTTTCATTTACACGGATTAGTTGTCCTGGTCCCTTTGCATAAAAACAGCCCCAAAGCATGATGTTTCCACCCCTATGCTTCACAGTAGGTATGGTGTTCTTTGGATGCAACTCTGCATTCTTTCTCCTCCAAACACGACAAGTTGAGTTATTTCCCAAAAAGTTCTATTTTGGTTTCATCTGACCATATGCCATTCTCCCAATCCTCTTCTTGAGCATCCAAATGCCCTCTAGCAAACTTCAGACGGGCCTGGACATGTACTGGCTTAAGCAGGATTTAAGTCCTTGGCAGCGTAGTGTGTTACTGATGGTAACCTCCGTTACTTTGGTCCCAGCTCTCTGCAGGTCATTCACTCGGGCCCCCCGTGTGGTTCTGGGATTTTTGCTCATCATTCTTGTGATCATTTTTCCCCCACAGGGTGAGATCTTGCCTGGAGCCCCAGATCGAGGGAGATTATCAATGGTCTTGTACGTCTTCCATTTTCTAATAATTGCTCCCACAGTCGATTTCGTCACACCAAGCTGCTTACCTATTGGAGAGTCAGTCTACCCAGCCTGGTGGGGACGATCACAGAGTTTAAAAAAAAACTATAATCGGTCACCAATCCGATCACAAGATGGAGGAATGTTTCTATTTAAATGACGTGTTCATTTAATGTATATACTTGTGTACTTAATTGCTCAATGAATTATATTTACAATAAATGTATCTTTGTTGGTCTATTTATGCCATTGAGGCATCATTTTTATGAATTTGAATTTATATTTTATATTGTAAATAAAATCACCTGTCCTGTTACGACTGATCGCTCCTTCTCTGACTGGAGCTCCGCCCCCACGTCATGTGACGTGACTTGCCAAGTGACAAACATAGTTACTTCAGTTTATTTTGTCATTGTATTTGTTATTTTCAAGACAGAAACGTAAAGGGGGCGCCAGTGACAGACAGAACAAATGAATGGTCTTCTATTAGATGGCAGGAAGTAAACAGTAATTAATGTATCCACTTTTTGTGACATTTTTGATTGTTGGTGTGCCGTGAGATTTTTCAATTGGAAAATATGTTCTTTGGCTCCATAAAGGTTGGAAATCATTGCTCTAGTCAGATCATGTATTCTAATCAGTCAGGACAAACTAACGTTACATGACATAAATAATGGGTGCTAATTGTAATTAAATTATTTTTAATTAAATGACTTCACCATCAAAACTTTAGAGCATGATTCGACATAACGGCAGCATGTTTACATCCAACCGTTCGTGCTAGCAGTAGCTCGCTAGGCTATATAACATTTTATTGCCTGCTTGTGAGCCGTATCATATTAAAAGTATGTTAACATACCTCAAGCAAGGCTTAAACGAACGTCCTCTCCTGTCCCGAGCACCGGTGACCACCAACACACGTCTTTCCCCACTTTGTCCTTTGTTGTGTCAATTTTGGGACGTAAATGCCCGTACGTCCTCTCGTAAGTTTCTTTTTAGGATTGCACAGTACCAACTCGAACGTATACATGGACCGCGAGAACGAGAGAAGCAGCATGAGTTTTCTGAGTTACAGCCAGAGATGGGTAGGAACGCGCTACATTTACATTTATTCAAGTAATATTTTGGAGAAATTGTACTTGAGTAATTTTGATGCAACATACTTTTACTCTATTTATTTTAAGAAACAGTACTTTTACTCCGTTACATTGAGCTGCATTCCGTTCGCTACTTTTTATTGCATCTTTTAATTTATTGCTTGCTCGATTGAGTTTTTTGGGCGTTTGTGACAGAGTCGGGTGCTTTTAACCAATCAAACAATCACTAGGACGTTTGACTCAATTCGACCAATCAAAAAGAGCCAACCAGTCACCTGACCCCACACAGCATAGTCACACAGTCTTCGTGGGCTCTCCAAAGTGTCTGACTCCATGAAGAATGGTGGAAGAAATCAAGACCCCCCTCGAAGAAACCGGAATATGACTCAAAATTTCAAGTGGCAGAACACCCCTGGCCTCACATTTAGCCCAGGTTTACATTTCAGTGTATGAAAAATAACAGCTTCATAATGAAATGTCATCTGTGTCTGCCCAAACGTGGAAATTTCACCTTACATAAGCTTGATGTCTAACTTGAGAAAGCACATTGCAGTAAGTTATGATTTTGTTGTTGTGTACTTGTCTTGGCTGTGCATATGTTAACAGTTGCCCTGTTTTGACAGTTGTATCATAACTAGTAACTAGGCTTTACACGATCAGGATTTTTGGGGCCGATCACCGATCAGCAAGTTTAAAAAAAACGATAACCGATCACGGATCCGATCACAAAATGGATCAGTGTTTCTATTTACATGACTTGTTCATTTATTGTACATACTTGTGTACTGTATACTGTATGCATTCATCCATCCATTTTCTGAACAGCTTATCCTCCAAGGGTTGCGGGCGTGCTGGAGCCCGTCCCAGCTCAAATTATTCTCTAGCATTTTAGACAAAAGTTAAAACATCAATGACTTCTCTGGGGCATTCAAGGATTGGCCACTGAAATAAGTTTAGGTCAAATCAACATTATAACATGAGAAATAATGGGTGCTAACTTACTGTAATTAAATTACTTTATTGCAATTATTTTCATAAATACTGTTAATGACATGCTTACTCTAACTTTCTCACTGTCCCAGCTATATGGACGGTTGACTTTTCTCCTGAGTTTGTGTGAGTTGTACAGTAGTTGGTTTAGATTGAATAGCTGAGCTTCCTGCTGCCAACACTTTACCAGTTGCAGGACAAGCTGAATAAACTTGAGTCAACTTGTAAAGTCTGTGGACCTCTCAATGGTGCCCTCCAGAATGGCATCCAGAAACATTTTGGAGAGATCATGAAGGAGCCTGAGCTGATTGCTGCAGCGATACGCCTTCCAAAATTCAGGATGTCCTGGACCACTGAAGATAGCATCTTAAAAGCTGGTAATGTTACTGTCATTTAGGGTTATATTGTGTTAATGACAAACTCCAGGCTGGCAAAACTGGAACTCACCAAGAATATTTAATATAAAAAAAAAATCAAACGCTTGGCAAACAATGTTGAAGAAGAATAATGTGAAAACCTTTTAAAAACAATTTATCGTCACAGGCCTTGACGACATCAAAAATCACCTGGAATCTGATTCAGAATTGATGATGATGCCCACAAAAGCAGCAGCCAGTCTGATAAGATGACTTCTTTGCATCAATGAGGTCAGGAAAAACAGAAAATGGAGAGCTGGAAAGGTACCTTTCATGTCTGTCCACTGGAGGTATGTATCTCTTGCATTCTTTTCCTCAAATCAAGAAACTGTAGCTGAAAGTCAACAAGTCTTCCAGCGTCTGCAACGTATGAGAGGCTTTTTAGCCATGCAGGACTCCTGTTCACTGCTAAAAGATCCAAGCTTCATTGCGAGAACCTTGAGAGCCAACTACTGTTGAAACTTAATACTAGTCACTTCACTGACTGATTCTTTTGAAGAATACATGCCAGAACACGTGTTCGCCAACATTTGTACAAGGCACACAGTTTATGGACACGTACAAGGGATATAAAAAGTCTTCACACAACAGTTTCAATGACAGGTTTTTGTGATATAAAATATCGTGACCAAGAAATATAAAATTAAAAACTTTCGAACATTAATGTGACCTATAACCTAAACAACTCAAGTGGGAAAAATGTTTTGGGTGGGGGAAGTAACAATTAACAACTGAGATAATGTGGTTGCACAAATGTGCACACCCTCTTATCAAACTTATCGTTCAAACTCTTGTCAAACTGGGGTCAGCACACACCTGCCACCATTTACAATGCCTCTGATTAACCTCAAATAGTTGAGATATTCTAGTAGGCTTTTCTTTACATGTTTTTGCCTTCTTGCAAAAGCCTGGCTTTAAATGGTGAGGGGTGTGTGCTGACTCCCATTTACTATTACTTTGAATGTGATTGGATAATTCTGAACACAGCCACATCCCCAGTTATGAGGGTCTGCCCACTTATTGCACAAATGTGCACACCCTCTTATCAAACTTATCGTTCAAACTCTTGTCAAACTGGGGTCAGCACACACCTGCCACCATTTACAATGCCTCTGATTAACCTCAAATAGTTGAGATATTCTAGTAGGCTTTTCTTTACATGTTTTTGCCTTCTTGCAAAAGCCTGGCTTTAAATGGTGAGGGGTGTGTGCTGACTCCCATTTACTATTACTTTGAATGTGATTGGATAATTCTGAACACAGCCACATCCCCAGTTATGAGGGTCTGCCCACTTATTGCACTTGTTTTTTTACTTCCACCCCTAAAGGTTTTCATTTATTGAGTTGCACATATTATAGGGGACATTTATGGTGGAAAAAAGTTTTGAAATTATTCCTTGGTCTTGTTTTTAATATAAAAAAAACCTGCCATCTGATCAAGGGTGTGTAGTGTATTCTTTACAAAACATATCCACTGTAGAGCTGCTTTGTTCGTTATTCCTTGTGAGCCTATTGTACCCTTCAAGTGTAAACAAATTGGTATAACACTGAATTTGCCTACATTTGTTTTAGAAAGATTATATTTTTCATCGTTATAACAAAAAAGTATTTTCCATTGCTTTAGTTAGTGATAATGTTGGACAATATCAAAATTTTCAAATTCATATATTATTTTATTATTTTTTGCTCTGATGAAAATAAAAATGAACAGAAGTTACTCACCATTTACGCAGCACTTAAGTAATTTTTCACTGTGTACTTTTTACTCTCATTCAAATAATATTTTGGAGGACTACTTCTAGTCATATTATGCTAAGGTAACGGTACTTTTATTAGAGTACAATTTTTGGCTACTCTACCCACCTCTGGTTACACCCCAAGGAAATTGCCGAGACGTACCTAACATTTGCCATGTTGTCTGCATGTTTACAATCACGCCGCACATTTCACCGCCGGCCCTGGTGTCGACGGCGGATTTGAGATAAAGTATGTAACTTCGCATTCAATGTTTACAACTCCTGGTGCAACGCTACTTTGCTATCGCTGTGACCACAAAAGTATCTTAACAACTGAAAAGCTATTTGATGTTGAAATAGTGACACTATGGAGGAATGTAATTAAGCTAGTTGTGTCGTTAGTATCCGCCACTGCTGCGTTTGGTTGGAAACATAACGTTAACTGCGACGCACAGCGCGAGACCTCTCACGCTTGTTTTACGAGATGAAAACCATAAGGCCTCAAACAGCTGATTCCTAGCCTTGCAATATCTGGTCCGCCGCCATACAACCGACTTCTCTATTCCTGGCGGATTTTGTATCAATAACAGAGTCTTCTACCGATACAGTCACATCTCTCGCCTTTACGAATGGATATTCGGTCGCATCAGTTTATCGTTCCCAACCCTAATTGAAACCTTGACTTTTCAAAAACGCGGTGAACCTTCAACACGGTAATCGCTCAACATGGTAATCGACCCATATCTAAACACGACCTTGCCTCGAAGGTCAAAGGTTACTTACCGGGGCGGCGTCCGCGGTTTTCGGCGTATGGAGGCGGAAACGGCGCCACAGAGGGAAGCGAGCCGGCATTCAGGTGAAACTCCGCATGAGAGGACACAGATTGGCGTTCCCGTCGATCCACCTCGCGAATGTACGCTCCCTACCCAACAAAATGGACGAGCTTAATCTTCTGTTAAATACCAGTAAAGACTTCAGACGTTCCGCCGCCATGTGCTTTACGGAGATCTGGCTTTGCGACGCTGTACCCGATGGCGCAGTCATGCTTCCCGGCCGGCTTCGATATTCATCGAGCAGACCGCGACATGGAATAATCGGGGAAAACAAAGGGCGGAGGGGATATGCTTCTATATCAATGAAAAATGGTGTACGGACGTCACGGAGCTCAGCACACACTGCAGCCCGCATTTGGAGTCGCTGTTTTTGAACTGTAACTCTCGCCGAACAAGTCAACGAAATTGGAAAAAAACACCCAGACTCACCCCTCATTATTCTCGGGGACTTTAACAAAGCTAAATTCAACCACAAAATCCCTAAATACAAGCAGCACATCGAGTGTCCTACCAGGGAAAATAACATTTTAGACCACTGCTACACTACGCTAAAAACCGCATAACGTGCTATACCTCGTACAGCCCTGGGCTCGTCTGATCACTGCTTAATTCACTTAATACCGACGTACAGACAAGACCTTAAATGCGCGAAGCCTACAGTGAAAACAGTGAAAAAGTGGACCAATGAAGCAAAGATGGAACTTCAAAGCTGCACAGACTTGAGTGTCTTTGAAAATTCAGCTGGCATGCTGGATGAATATACGGACATACGGACCAACAAAATAATTTCGCACATTCAACAACAACAAGCCGTGGTTCACTGCTAAACTTAAGCAGCTTCGCCAAGCTAAGGAGGACGCATATCAGAGCGGTGACAGGGCCCTGTATAATCGAGCTAGAAACCAGCTGACTAAAGAAATTAACATTGTAAAGAGGAACTATGCAGAAAAGTTTGAAAAACAGTTTAGCGCTAACAACTCTAAATCAGTCTGGCATGTATTCCAATCGCTGACTAATTACAAGCGACGATCCCCCCAAGCTGAGAACAATAGCACACTAGCCAACGACTTGAATACCTTCAACTGCAGATTTGAAAAGGACACTTTCAAAACTTACAGGTCTGCGGATGATGCAGTCAACATGGGACTGCACTTCATCCTAGAACACCTCGACAGTGCAGGGAGCTGCGCAAGGATCCTGTTCGTGGACTTCAGCTCAGCGTTCAACACCATCATCCCTGAACTCCTTTCATCCAAGCTTCTCCAGCTCAGCGTCTCACCTGCCATCTGCCAGTGGATTTACAGCTTTCTGACGGGCAGGACACAGCAGGTCAGGCTGGGGGAGGCTACCTCATCCACACGCAGCATCAGCACTGGGGCACCCCAAGGTTGTCTCTTCTCTCCGCTGCTCTTCTCTCTCTACACGAACGACTGCACCTCAGCGCACCCGACTGTCAAACTCCTGAAGTTTGCAGATGACACCACTGTCATCGGCCTCATCAAGGACGGTGACGAGGCTGCATATCGACAGCGGAGCGGCCGACACAACCTGGAGCTGAACACGCTCAAGACTGTAGAGATGATCGTGGACTTCAGGAGGCATCCTTCGCTACATCTGCCCCTCAGGTTGTCCAGCTGCCTTGTGTCAACCGTTGAGACCTTCAAGTTCCTGGGAATAACAGTCTCTCAGGACCTGAAGTGGGCGACCAACATCAACTCCGTCCTCAAAAAGGCCCAGCAGAGGATGTACTTTCTGCGGCTTCTGAGAAAGCACGGCCTGCCACCGGAACTGCTGAGGCAGTTCTACATAGCGGTCATCGAATCAGTCCTGTGTTCTTTTATCACAGTCTGGTTTGGTGCTGCTAAAAAAAGGACAAACTCCGACTGCAACGGACAATCAAAACTGCTGAAAGGATTGTCGGTACCCCCCTACCCACCCTTGAGGACTTGCACGCTGCCAGAAGACAAGATCGTGCAAAATCCTCTCTGACCCTCTGCATCCCGGTTACCAGCTCCTTCCCTCAGGTAGGCGCTACCGATCAATGCAAACTAGAACTAGCAGACATTCCAACAGTTTCTTCCCTCTTGCGATCAACTTCTCAAAACACCTAACCTACAATTCCATTACAACATGCTGGCAGTTCGTTGTCACATTTCTGTGGGGCCATTTATACATTACTCGTGCACTCACTGTAGTTGTCTCGCCACGCTGCACTATTTGCATATCTGTTGTTGACCAATACTGGCCACTCATGCCAGAGTAGCATCTGCTCCATTTGCACACTGACTGAGGAGTATCTGCAATATTTGCACAACCAACATTGTCCCAGATTATCGCACTACTCGTCACTTTAAACCGCATACACTCCCTGATGTACCGGCATTACCAGATAACTAGCAACCCTTTACTGCTCAGTGACTGTTTTTTTTGGTCAATGTCTTTACGTCTCAAAAGTGTTCTCTGTCAATTGACTGTCTGTTGTCGTACTAGAGCGGCTCCAACTACCGGAGACAAATTCCTTGTGATTTTTTTGGACATACTTGGCAAATAAGGATGATTCTGAAAATGGATGGATGGACTTCTTTCACTGTTACTGCAAGTGTGTATCTCATTGCATGCACCATACTGCCCCTCAGAGGTCAAGATATGCACAGCAGGAACAGCGAATAAAACTATACCCCAGATGCAATGCCGCACATGGAGAAACCAAATGCTTTTCCCACCATACACTGACAATAAAAAATTTAACTGAATTGAACTTGAATTTTTATTTTTCACTTTAAAAGTATAATTTGTATTTATTAATTGTTGGTTAATTTTCATGGTTATCTATTCAAATGTAGAATACGCTTATGTTTAAATTAAGCAGTGGTTATGTTGCAAAATATATATTTTGTTATTATTGGTTTTATTGAAGTTATTTTTCAGGATTTTCTAATATAATTTTCAAAATTTTATTCACAGAAATGCAAACACCAAAGACATGAAAAAGGTGACACACAAAAAACACAACTGTAGGGGGGTCTGGGGGGGATCCCCCTGGCCCCAGCAGTGTTTTTTTTATTTTATTTAAAAAAAAAAATTAATCAATCTGAAAGACTGAAGAGTACAATAAGGCAAAATAAGCATTTTCTTCACACAGAAAAACATTTATTTACACCGATCAAGTACATGATGTACAAATTTAAGATTCAAATTAATTTTGCCTCATTTCTTCGATTTTTTGTTTTGGCCTCCGCCTTGAGCCAGGTCCATCTCCACCTGCACCTGATGCCTGCTTCTAGCACCTGATGCCTGCTTCAAGCACATGCCACATGAATAGCATCCTCCGCTTTAAGCACTCTTATTCTGGAACATACCGTATTTTCACGACCATAAGGCGCACGTAAAAGTCTTCAATTTTCTCCAAAATCGACAGGGGCGCCTTATGTGTGCACCGAGTTCCAACATCTATAAATAATGTTGTGTGATGAGAGCTGCGCTTGACTTTTTTTTTTTTTTTTTTTTACTTTTTTTGACCGCTTGACTGACTGGGAGCATTTCCTGCCGACACGCTGCTTTTACAGAGGAAAAGCAGACGTGGCTGAGGACAGCATGCGGACGTAAAGACCTAGAAGAGACACGCTTACGAAGCACAGTTTAAACTGCAAGCTATCAGTTAGGCGGAGGAACATGGGAATTGAGCAGCCGCGAGAGAATTCAAGATCAACGAATCCATGGTTCGCAAGTGGAGGAAGCAGGAAAACGAGCTTCGCCATCTCAAGACGACGAAGCTGAGTTTCCGCGGAAAAAAAAGAAAAACAAAAAGTGGAAACAAGGCAAGGTGGCCCGAGTTGGAAGACCAACTGGAGCAATGGATTAATGAGCAAAGAACAGTCGGGAGAAGCGTCTCAAGTCACCATTCAACTGAGTGCAATAACTCTGCCACGTGCAGCAAGTGAAGAAGCTTTCCATCATTCCGGGAGGCTTGACGAACCGCTGGACATCCGTGTAAACAGGGCGTTCAAAGTGAAGTGAGTGGCATGGGAGCCATGGATGACAGATGGCAAACACAGCTTTACTAAGACTAGGAGGCAGCGCCGGGCGAGTTTTGCCAGAATTTGTGAACGGATTGTGGTTTGGCTAACGTGTCTGCTTGCACTGTTGTTTGAGCTTTCGTATAAGCCGGCATCTTTTCTGAGGAGCCGCACGGCAACGAGACAGACTAAGACGAGTACGAGAGGGAACCTGGCATGTTTGGATACAGAAGATGAGGACTTTGATGGATTAGTGGATGAGGATTGATAAAAAAATAACATGAGTACATTGTTAAATACTTCAATAAAGTACAACTGAACTCAGTTTTGCTCCCGCTGCCTTTTTAAAAACATTGTTTTGCTACCATATGTTTTAAGCTAGCGTATGTTTTATCATGCCTGCGCCCAATAATACGGTGCGCCTTATGTATGTGTTAAATACAGAAATAGACCCCGTAACTGAGACTGCGCCTTTTAATACGGTGCGCCTTATGGTCTTAAAAAATTAAGAGTAAAAAGTACACAGTGAAATAATTACAAGTACTGAGTAAATAGTAAGTGATGATCTGATTTTTTTTTTTACCACAGCATGAATGTCAGTAAAATAAAATGTGAATGTGCAAATTCTGATATTACTGTTTGTGTGTGTGAATGCACAGCCAAAACTACATCTGCAATTTACTGGGAGGTGTTTTCTCAAGTTATAAGTGGGCTGAAATATCCACTTTTGAGCAGACAGTGCCAGACAAATACTACAATACTGTTGTTTTTGTTCATCTAAATGTAAACGAGTAGCACGTCGTTGTCTTCATAGTAACGACGACCTTCCAAACATGGTCACCATGTAGGCACGTCGATCAGCCAGGTTGGTTTATCTAGTGTTAATACCAACGCCCGGGAAGGCCAATAGAAGACTGTCGTTTGATTGGTGAACAAGACTTAAACGTCACTAGTGCTTAAATTGGATTGGAGCAAACGACGCCCAATGCGGAAGTCAAAGCTGTCGTCTCACGCACGAAATAGTTGATAAATAATAATTGATAAAAGTAGCGTGCGACATTTAGATCATTGTAACGGAGTAAAAGTACCGTTACTTCTTAACAGAAGAAGTGGCAGAAGTGTTTTTTTCTGGTCTCGTCAACTCCTGTGACCTATCCAAAGCAGGTCCCGAGCGCACAGGCGGCACCTCAGAACAATGCGCTCGCATATTAGTCTGCTGTGGAATAATATTCAGAATTACATCTGTGTGCGGATGGTGGATGTGTGGAATGGATCTAGTGGTCAGCATTCAAGGAGTACGAAACAGCCTATGACGACAGCAACGGTGGACCCAACCACCCCCGCGCCCCTGGAAAAAGTCACCGGATCTATACAATTCACGTAAATGGCATATTTTGAGTTCAAAACGGCAGATTTGCATGTATATATTCAATTGTAGTATATTCCTATGTTTACGGTTACTTTAGGCATGGATAGGACGGGTCTAGGCCAAAACTCAAGGCAGGCAATATCGGATCAGAAGTGAAAGGTTCGATCAGGACATCCCTTTTTTAAATATTTAATATAATAATTCCTTTAAACTAAGAGCCCCGTCCTGTTGGCTGAAGTATGTGATAACGTTACATAATTAATTTTCAGACACATTTGGAGTGTTTGGTGTGTGGCTGTGGCTTATATTTTCTCTCTAGACAATTTGCTGTTCACAATTGGTGACTCTCGGCTGTAACACCGTTCAAGTCACACTTCAATTAAAAGTGTATTGCAGCACCCAGAAGCACCTGGTTAGATTTAATGATAGCTTAGCGGTTTAGCATGGCTTAGCGGGTCTTCTCCTGTTAAATACTACTCGTCCTACTTTTATGATACTGACTGGTAGCTTATTCGCCATAATAGAGGCGATCATTAGTGACTTTAGAGAAGTGGTTGTGCACTGTGATTACCCACACTAGCAGCCAGTCGCAGCGCTATTCAATGACGAAGATTCGATTACATCATCAACAAACACAATCGCAATTCCTTGCTCGAATCCAAATCTTGTGTCAGTCAATCAGAAGCCACGGTACCTATAGGTCAAGCGCATGATAGCCGCTCGCGAGCAAACTCTAGTGCACAACAGGGACATTTTTGGGCGAGATGTTTGTGTACACAATGCATACAAATGAGCATTTTCTTTTAACCTCATCTTTTATGTACCGATACTGCAGTTAGACATGGACTGTCGTGTCGCTACCGATTAAGCCAGTGGGAGGGTTTAAATGTATAATTAGACAAAACTGGGTATTGTTAAATTGCAACAAGTAAAAATTTATACTTTCCAATTAGCCATTTTAGACTCAGTGATAATATTCTGATTTTTAAAATACAGTGGTAACTTGACTTCCAGGTGCCCCAATTTAGGAGTTTTTAAAATTGCGAGCAATCGCTTGGCAGATTTTGAGTTACAAGCGAGCTTCAACAGAAATTTTTGGCAAAGTGAAAATAGAAAATGGACCAATTAAGGTACTGCAATGCCCTCACATAAGGGTAATGAGAGTCACAGTGGCTGATGCGAACGAGACAAACAGTCAAACACACAAAATACAAAATGAGAACACTCAAGGGGCTGCTCTTAATAATTTATTAATATTTTTAGAATAGATTTTTCCACCAATCAATCCATCGTTCAGCAAATCTGATAAGAATTGATTTAGCATTATTAATGTGCATCTTCTTTTCCTTTCGGCTTGTCCCTTTAAGGCAGACATTCCCAAACTCCGGCCCGTGTTCATATTTCCACTGGCCCGAAGCCTCTGTCATAAAACCAATAATATGTGGCCCGGCAGTACAAAATACACGCGCAATTTTATATTCCACCACAGGATGGCAGTAAACTTGTGGCTGAACTCTCGTTTTGCGCATGATCTGTTTTTTGCCCATTTCTAAAATGGCAACTGGAAGTAAGAAAAGGAAAGTTGATAGCGAGGGCCGACGTTTCCAGGACAAATGGAAGTCAGAATATTTTTCCACTGAGTTTAGAAACAACTGCGTCTGCCTAATTTGCCAAGAGACTGTGGCAGTGTTCAAGGAGTTCAATATAAAGAGGCACTACCAGACGGAACATGCTAATTACGACAAGCTAAGTGGGAACGAACGCAGTGAAAAATTGAAGCAACTGAAAGCTGGTTTAACGGCACAGCAACACTTTTTCACAAGAGCCAGTGAGTCGAATGAAAATGCAACAAAGGCAAGCTATGAGGTGGCAACGCTGATTGCCAAGCACTGCAAACCTTTTACTGAGGGTGAATTTATTAAAGACTGTGGTATGAAAATGGTGGAGATCATTTGTCCTGAGAAAAAGCAACAGTTCGCCAATGTTTTCCTGGCTCGTAGCACTGTGTCACGAAGGATCGAAGAAGTTTCTTCTGATATTAAGAGACAGTTGGACGCAAAAGGAGTGGAGTTTGAATTTTTTTCGTTAGCCTGTGACGAAAGCACGGATGCATCCGACAGCGCTCAGTTACTGATTTTTTTTAGAGGACTGGACAGTGAAATGAACGTGCGTGAAGAGCTACTTGACCTCCAGAACCTTAAGGACCAAACAAGAGGGAAAGATTTATTTGTTTCTGTTTGTTCCGCCGTAGATGACATAAAATTAAAGTGGAATAAAATCACGGGGATTATTACGGATGGCGCACCTGCCATGGTTGGCGAGCACAGTGGATTATCAACCCTAGCGTGTAACAAAGTAAGCTAAGAAGGAGGTAAAGCTATAAAACTCCATTGTATTATTCACCAACAAGTTCTATGTGCCAAACATCTGAAATATGATCACGTTATGAAACCGGTGATAAAGGCTATTAATTATATTCGCTCCAAAGCCCTGTGCCACCGCCAGTTTCAACAATTTCTACTGGATATCCACGCTGAATACGGAGATGTTGTGTATCACACTGATGTAAGATGGCTCAGTCGAGGGTCTGCACTGCAAGCGTTTCTACTCACTCAAAGAGGAACTTGGACAATTATTGGCAAAAAAGGGACAACCGATGCCAGAACTAACCGATCCTGTTTGGCTGTCTGATTTTGGATTTTTACTTGACATAACCCGACATCTTAACAACCTGAACACGAGCCTTCAGGAGCAAAATGCATTGATAAGCCAACTGTATTCACATATTAAAGCCTTTCGGACCAAGCTGCTACTTTTCAAACCCACCTGTCACAAACGCAGCCCAATACCACACATTTCCAATCTCTGCAAGAAATAATGACCCGTTTTCCAGCGCACAATATCAGTGCACAAATGAGGAGGTATGCCGCAAACATCTCATCTCTGACTGGGGAGTTTCAACAGCGTTTCAGGGATTTTGCAACTATTTAAACGCTTTTTTCTTCTCCCGTTTCCGTGGATCTCAGTGACGTTCCAACCCACCTGCAGTTGGAGCTCATTGAGCTGCAGTGTGACACAGAGTGTCGCAGCCGGTACCAACAACTCCCTCTTGTCAACTTTTACCAGCAGCTGGATAAAGACAGGTTCCAAGAGATTCGTACATTTGCTAAGAAAATGTTAATCTTGTTTGGCTCGACATACTTATGTGAGAAGACATTCTCAGTCATGAACATGAATAAGAACTGCGTGAGGACAAGACTAAGTGACTCCCACCTACATGACATCTTGCGCATTAAAACCACCGCTTTTGAGCCAGACCTGCCCCATTTACTGCAGTCGAGATCTCAGTATCACCCTTCACATTAATCCAAACATGTTGTTTGTTGATTCTGATGAATAAAGTTTGAGTTTGAGTCAAATTTCATAAAAATACTTTATTTTGCATTTCATTAATTTTTATTTTAACCTTCATTTATCCAGGTCAGGCAGTTATAAGATCTACCTAGCAGTAGACAGCATAGTAAAACAAAGTAAAATAACAATACAAAAAAAGCATTCCCCTTGTCGGTAGCATGTAAAATTAATGCTGGCCCGCATGACAATTTTTTTACGGCTGAGCCAAAAAGTTTGGGCACCCCTGCTTTAAGGGGTCGCCACAGCGCGTCATCCTTTTCCATGTAAGCCTATCTCCTGCATCCTCCTCTCGAAACACCAACTGCCCTCATGTCTTCCCTCACGACATCCATCAACCTTCTCTTTGGTCTTCCTCTAGCTCTCTTGCCTGGCAGCTCCATCCTCATCATCCTTCTACAAATATACTCACTATTTCTCCTCTGGACGTGTCCAAACCATCGAAGTCTGCTCTCTCTAACTTTGTCTCCAAAACATCGAACCTCGGCTATCCCTCTGATGAGCTCATTTCTAATTTTATCCAACCTGGTCACTCCGAGCGCGAACCTCAACATCTTCATTTCCGCCACCTCCAGCTCTGCTTCCTGTTGTCTCTTCAGTGCCACTGTCTCTAATCCGTACATCATGGCTGGCCTCACCACTGTTTTATAAACTTTGCCCTTCATCCTAGCAGAGCCTCTCCTGTCACAAAACACACCTGACACCTTCCTCCACCCGTTTCAACCTGCTTGGACCAGTTTCTTCACTTCCTGACCACACACACCATTGCTCTGGATGGTTGACCCCAAGTATTTAAAGTCCACCACCCTTGGTATCTCTTTTCCCTGTAGACGCACTCTTCCCCCACCACCCCACTCATTCATGCACATATATTCTGTCTTACTTCGGCTAATCTTCATTCCTCTGCTTGAAGCCGAAGTAAAACAGAATATATGTGCCTCTGAGTTGCAGGAATTATTGTGTCCACCTGGGATGGTCATCCTCACATTCCACAGTATAATATCTTTGTCTGTGTCTGGCTTTAAAAGGTGGGGCCTGGCGTGGTGAGTTACATGGGAGTCAGTCAGGGAACGACAAGTGGCTGTTGTTAGCTCCGGTTAGCAGCTAACTGCTACCTGGCTAACCGATAGCCAGTCTGTGTCCATGTGTTTAGTATGAATTTATTTTGTTACCGTTTTTGTCATAAAGCGATTGTAAGGGCACCAATGGCTGTCTCTCTCCTTGACAATACGTAATATATACGTAATTTGGAAGACTATATTAAAATTAGCAACCATTAACACCCTATGTTAGCGATTGCTGATGTGCTGTTGTGTTAAATTAGTTAATTCCGCTTTGCAGTAGACACATTGCACATTATCTTCTTTCAGTGTGAAATTATCCCAACACTGACCTTTATGCACTTTACTATTCACTCGCTGCCATCGCGCCGACATACTTCTACACGGAGAGGTGCTAAATCTGCAGTAACATAAGCCCATGTGGAAAAATTATCACTGCAACGCTTTTGAGGCAGAAATTTGCTCCCACTTTTAGTTATCGCGTTAAAAGAGTTATTCAATTTATCATTTTAGCCCTATTCTCCACACCACGCTTGTTTTTCCCTCATGCTAACCCAGTGATGTAATTTTTTATTAATAAAATGTAGTAAGTGCCAAGAAAAGGGTCACAGCCAACAACCTGCTCCATCAGCCTCAGACTGAGGCCAAACATTGCTTTTTGGGTGAGCTTTTATCACCATATTATTGTTATGTAACACTGAGCTTCAGCTGAGCGAGCACAGACAAAGTGACAGCATCAATACTCCAACCCCCAAACCGAGCGCCCACCAGTTCCCCTCCTCGCCACCTCCCGGGCGCCACGTGCCTGCCGCTGTTCTACAGACCTGCTGTGCCATCTGACACACTGAACCCCTGACACAGAACGAGCAGACAAGCTGGCGGCAAATAATAAAATAAAGCAAACAACTATAGCATAGCTGCCAAACTATAAAAGTCCACTTCCAGAACAATGTCCAAATATGTCTGAATTTCCATATTTTCAAAGTTTTGTCAAAAACATTTCTGTGCAACAATCATAATCGTTAATAAATTATGGCTTCAATATTGGTCATTTTAATGTTTTTATTACATCAACCTTGTAACTGTGGACACAGTTGCAGTCTAAATCAAAGTATCAGTATATGAGATTGACATTCCATCATCAAAATAATCTGTGTCTATGGATTAATTCACCTTTGCCAATTCTGTTTTCAACCCTGGTAACAAAACAAAAAAACCCACAAGTCTATTAAATTGGATTAATCAGATCTCAAACGTCAAAATTAAAACCCAGCACTCTATTTTGCCAACAAAAACACATTGGTGATAGATTGAATTAGATGTTTTGTATGGATAACAGTTTTGGTTTGTTCAATGTAATTGTACGCATACAAGAAGTACATGTAAGAGAAAAAATTTAATTACATCTTGCATGCCATTTAGATTACACATTTATATTTTGGATATCTACAATTAGGGTTGGGCATCGAGAATCGATTGGAATCGGGACTAACATTCTGGTTCTCCCGGAATCGTTAAATTTTTTTAATTTCAGTTCCCAGTTTCGATGCATCCAGTCCACCGACCCCAAAGAAGAACGTGGCGAAAAACAAACGAAGAAGAACACGCACGAAGACGTGCTTGTGCCTAACGGTGGCGAAAAATAGTGCGTCTTAACTATGTTAAAATAAATGACCAGTAACCTCAGTGTAACTCTTGGAAAAAGATTATATTTTGCTAAGCACGCTTTCACGATGTGTAGAACTCTGACGCGTTCCCTCCCGCTATGAGCCTCAGCCTACACCGCGCGGAACTTCAGTGAAGTCAATTGGGTTAGTGAAACAATAAAATGTGTATGCCAACATTGAGGCAGCTAACAAGTTAAATGGTGGGTTGCACTCTTGCGCTGATGGTTTTTAGCATTTATATTAGTCTTTCAACCAACGTAAAAGCTGATGACAGACAAAAATAAATAAATCTATTACTTTACCATACTAGTAGAAACAGTGGCATTACAAGCTTAACATTGAGCTAAAACTTCAAAGGTCAAACTAGCAACTCACAGTATCATAAACACTAACCTTGTGTCTCATCGGTTGGTAGGTAAAGGACTCAACGTTTTACAGAGCATTTGGTTCAATACATTACTCTGTCTTGCATCTTGCTTTACTTTTGTTTTTACCAGTGTCGTGTTAAGTTATTTTTCGTTTCAAAATGCTGCGTTTCACTGCGTACCCTTGAAAATTAAAGGCAACATGCTTAAAACAGGAAGTCAAGTTGAAACTTGCACATATAAACCATTTGACGTGATAAAACAGTGACAAATATCTATTTAAACAATGCTATATTTAACTTTTAGCTGAGACATTAATTAATGATTAAGTCAATTGGGTTAGTTCCACACACATTGCCTTTTACTTCATAGGTTTGATATTTATACATACTGGTTATAAAGATACCAAATGTTCATTTTAGTTTATGCTGCGGGCTGCGAAGAAAACGGACGCTCATAGTTTGGACACCCTTTATTTAAACCATGCAAACTTTTTTGACCCAGCCCCCGAAAAGAATCGGAATCGAGAATTGTTTGGAACCAGAATGCCGTGGACCAATGGTTAAGATCATCGCCTGCCACCGTGGGAGACCTAGGTTCAAGACCCCAACTGGACCATCTGCCAACATCCCCTGGACTCATGGCTGTGGTGTCCTTGAGCAATACACTGATACCCCGAAATGCTCCCCGGGTGCTTCAGCTGCCCCCTGCTCCAGTGTGTTCCACTAACATGTGTATGTGTTCACTGTGATGGGTACAATGCAGAGAACAAATTTCGTGTGCATGCATGCTCATGACAATAAAAAAGGTGATTGATTGTCTGAATCGGGACCGGAATCGATCAAATTCAAACGATGCCCAACGATCTCAACTTGTTGCTGAATTGATACACTTATTAATCTCATATTGGGGAAATTTGCATCTTATATTACAAATATTTTTTAACAACAATAATAATTAGACTTTACACCGATTTTAATCGGGCTGATCGGTAATCGGCCAATATTTAGCATTTTATGCTGATTGGCTTTAATGCCATAATTCGCCGATCCGATCAATGCAAACGACATTTACGCCGCGTCGCTATCGTGCACAGTATAGTAGAATCCAAACGCTTGTTTATTATTAGCCTTGTCGCACGTCTTTTGACGTAGTATTGGAAATATCAATAAAGTTGTTACAAATGTATTTACTTATTTTTTAAAATACATGTCGGCAGTGTGGAACAGACAACACATAATGCCCGGCCGGATCAGATTACAAGACAAATTTGCTCTTTCACGATTGCACTATGTCAGATTACTGCAATAAAATTTTGTATTCCGATACCACCACATCCCGTTTTTTACGATCATTGGGCTTTATTTTGTCAACTCAAATGCGACCGGATACACTCGTTACTGTGGCGACAACAACAAGAGTGAAGCATGCCAACTTTGTATTATAAGGACAAAATGGGGAAAAACGTGTGTTGGTGGTCACCGGTGCTCAGGACAGGAGAGGACGTTCGTTTAAGGCTTGCTTGAGGTATGCTCCCGTACTTTGAATACAATACGGCTCGCAAGCAGGGAACAAAACGTTATGTAGCCTAGCAAGCTAGTGGTACCACGAACGGTTGGACGTAAACATGCCGCCGTTCTGTCGAATCATGCTCTAAAGTTTCGGTGTGGGTGAAGTAATTTAATTTAAAAAAAAGTAATTTAATTACACTAAGTTAGCACCCATTATTTTTGTCATGTAATGTTGGTTTGACCTGACTGATTAGAATACACGATCTGACTAGAGCAGTGATTTCCAACCTTTATGGAGCCAAGGAACATTTTACAATTGAAAAATCTCACGGCACACCAACAAACAAAAAGTGGTTACATTAATTACTGTATGTACTTCCTGCCATCTAATAGAAGACCATTTATCATTTGTTCTGTCTGTCACTATGCCTCACTGGCATAAATAGATGAACAAAGATACATTATTTATTGTAAATATATTTTTTGGAGCAATTAAGTACGCAAGTATATATAGCAAATGAACAGGTTATTTAAATAGAAACATTCCTCCAGCTTGTGATCGGAGCGGTTATTGTTTTTTTTCAACTCGCTGATCGGCCCCAAAAATCCTGATTGTGTAAAGCCTAATAATAATATACTTTTCACCTGCCCACATTACAAAGTGACGTGTAGAGTAACATACTAATTTATTGCTGGTTCAGACGTAGAGTCATGTGTGGACATGTATTATTTTATATTTATCTCTCTAAACACGTATCAATTGGCCTGTTATTTTGTTGGCCAAAGTTAGTTACTCTCTGCGAAAACACAGTTCCAGCCAGACCTACGTGACCAAGGTATTCTTTCACCAAATCACTTATTTCAATATTTTGCAACTGCTTGTATCGATAGCTTAGCAATTATAGCAGGGCTTTTGCCTATCTACTCCTCATCCTTCCTTCATGACACTTTTGGCATGGTAAGAAGTGTAGCTTTTTTTCTACCCTGGAGGCGATAAGTGACTTACAATGTGTTGACACAGGACACAAAAGAGAACCTGCGCCTTGGCAGCCGGGGCGGGGGGGTGTAATAAAATGACATCCACCAGGCAGCTGTTCAATGCGGACGTGCCGGTAACATCCGCCGCTGGACTTTTTTTTCATTCCAATATCCGGAACAATCAGTGTTACGGTCATAACGAGTCAATGTTCTGTGATTTCTGTACCAAAATACAGATGTTCCGTAACATTTGGCAGCTCTGGAGTAGTATTAGTAGTAATAGGACCTGCACACTGACATGACATTTTTTTAGTGAGCTGCACATTTACCATACTTTAGACTCTAAAGTTTAAAGGGTGCGAAGGAAGCGTATCAAAACCACACAGTCATGTTCAAGTGTAAAATTGGATGAAAGTACAAGACTCCTGCCGGGGAGCATGCAGTTTACAACCTACAAATACTCTAAAATAATGACATAACTGACCTTGACCAGGTTCAAGTACATTAAGCACTAAAGATGCACAGAACCAGAATAAAAAAAACAACCACCAAAAAACACCACCACCGTGGATACCGGAAAATACACGTCTATTAGCCATGAACTCCAGGGTCCGAAATACTCATACTTTTTTGTTTAGCAATATTTGCTATACGAAATTATTTTTGTATATCAATTGCTGAGATTGTGAAGCAATTTTTCGACATGATGTTTCAGGCAGTCATTTGAATAAAAGTTCCAATAAGTACTAGGCATGGGTATCGTCCCTATAAAATCTGACCCAAACACACCAAACCAACGATGACTTCCCTCATACCGCTAAAATCTTAAATACATATCACCCTATATCACTTAAGTGGACGAAATACACACTGTATGATATCCCCTCATACTGCTAAAATGCGGCACAAATACATCACTATAAACTACAGTATCACATCCACAACATGGAAAAAAGTAACCTGAATACACATCACTGTAAAACCATGACTTCCCTCATACGGCTAAATGACGCAACCAAACTATTATAAATTGCTCACAGTATGATACAGTGCAGTTAAGGGACTACAAAAACAACAACAAACAATTGCAACAGTAAATTATTACTCATCTGACAGGTCCAATTCAAAAAATAAATAAAATAAACAGAAAAACAGTTTAGTTTTTGAGGTCCCAAACGTTCAGGTTAAGATCACGGACAATAAAAAACACCTAAATACACTTGGCCAGTGTGAGCATGTATGCTAAAAAAGTGCAGACGCTAGCTGCCATCCATTTTTAGTGTTGACATTCCCCTCGGGCGCCCCCTGCTGCTCTCCCCTCGCCACTACGCCAACACAAGGCCACGAGACAAAATGTCCGCCGCGCAGAAGTCACATGATCCCTTTGTATTCGGAAACCGGATTGACACTCAAATCTGCGGCTAAAAGCCGAAAAATGTTTCCAAAATCGACACGGCGCGTCCCCAAGTTGCCCAAAACGTAACTCAAGCGCGGAATGGTAGCAGTTTAGGGTGAAAATTCGTCGTGTTTCTGTCGGGGGGAAGGGCGGCCATTTTGTGACGGCTTGCGCAGGAACATAAAAGAATGCGACCGTGATGGTAGAAAAACGAGTAAAAACCAATTTTCACAATGATACGGTGGAATAAAAGAAAGCCTACCGATTCCTCCTCCTTCTCCATGCCCGTCGGCATCTGCGGCACGGCCCGGTTGATGGACGCATACTCGTGCAGGTCGGGTAAATCCTCACAACGGAAGACGGGCAGCGGCTTTGTGGCGTCCAGCGCCCGCGCCCGAAACGACAATTTACTCATTTTTCCTCCTTTTTAGGTGCCCCCTCTCACAAATAATGTCTATCCGAGCTCCTAATAATCACCGCGGTGACGAGTGAAGCTTTCATGGATGATTCTGGGGCGGCTAACTCTGACGTTGTATTTTTTTTTTTTTTTTTTTTTTTTTTTTTTTTTGTAAGCTTGTCAAGCGCTAAGGTAGGGCGTCGCCAGCCCGGAGTGATGCCGCAGCGGTGTGGGGTGGTGGGGGGAGGGGGCCCGGATGTCGCTCGCTGTGTCTCGGCCTGCTTTTCCCCGGCGCTCCGCTTCCCCTCCTCGTAGGCGGCTCAGTGCGCCATAGGCAACATGGCGGACATTTAAAAGTGTTTTTGGCGTGTTTTGCTCGGCTTGGTCTAGCCCCCCCCACTTACACCCCAACCCCCACCAAACCCGCCCAGCGACCATTCATTCCCACGCGACTCCGAGCGCGTTTCTGTCACGGGAAGTAAGCGCGTGGAAGCGGACCAATGTGGATTTGTTGTGTCAGTGTGGAAGAAGTTTTTTTTAAAATATATATATATATATATATATACGTGAATTAAATAAAACAATAATTAACATTACCTGACATGAACGACATTTGTAGAAAGAAAAACACAGATGACGTCAACCAATATAAATGAAACGTTACCTGATGACAAAAACAAATTTATGTAGTCACATCACAATTTTAAAAAATATATAATAATTTTAAAAAAGAAGCCACCCGCGACCCTAGTGAGGAGAAGCGGCTCAGAAAATGGATGGATGGATGGAAAAAGAAGCCAATACAAATGAATGAATAAATTTTTTTTATATTTTTTAAATAATATTTTGTAAAATAAGTAAATTTGAAAGCTTTTAATTATATATGTAACATCATTCAATTTCAAAAAAATAATTGATTATATGACCAACATTTAAAAAAATAAACTGATAAATGTAAGCATTAACTGATTATGTCACAATAGAATACCCTAATAACACCTAATTACATAATATATTACAACATTTAAAAAATTATAATCAAAACAAATGACTACCAATAGTGAAAGAAATAACATTTCAAGTTTCATTCATAACGTAAGTACTTTTTTTTTTTTTTAAACGGTCTTTCCTCACATACTGTATGGATAATATTTTTCTATATAAATGTATATAGACAAATGTTACATAATGAGTAAAAAGCTGAAAATACTGAAAATTTACAAAACAATGTAATGTGAAAATGTGCTTTTCAATCATTTTGAAAGTTCATTAATTCATATATTTTGTAACTGGGAGCTTTTTAATTGTAATATAA
Organism: Phyllopteryx taeniolatus; assembly: GCF_024500385.1. NCBI lineage: Eukaryota > Metazoa > Chordata > Actinopteri > Syngnathiformes > Syngnathidae > Phyllopteryx > Phyllopteryx taeniolatus. The sequence goes on along the minus strand of NC_084515.1, from coordinate 940,798 downwards.
CTATGTCTGTATTTGCATTTGTGAAAATGTAACACTTATTTGCATTTTTATTAATTTCATCAGCAATATTATGAAGATTGTCATTCTTAATGCAAAATATAAATCCTCATGGAAACATTACCTGACATGACTGACATTAAAAAAAATAAATAAATAAAAAACCAAGAACACTTGCAAACTGATACAAATCTAAACATTAACTGATCACAAATACAGACATGGCCTTATATTGTATTTAAATAATACACCAATTTTAATCCCGTATATATTCTATATAATTATTACACTGATTGGGGTAAATACATAAAATAAGTAAATAAATAAAAGTACCGGTAAATTTGAAGCATTTTCATTTTAAAGCTATTTGAAGGACGGCTGGATTTCCCGTGGGGATAAATAAAATATCTAAGAACTGTAACATGAACTTTCATTTATATTTAATAACCAAGCAATCCTGGTGTTTTCCGTTTCTACTGAAACGCTGCCAGTAATAACAAATTCCTTTATTAGCTCTACTAACAATAATCAACTAAATAAACATGATCCTGTTAAGTCATATTTTAATAATAATCGAAAAGATTATAGTTGAAGATCATTCATGAGTCTTACATCATACTTAGAGACAGATGTCTAAAACAGGTAATAAAATGTTCTCCTATGTGACGTTAACTTATTTAATCAACTAAATAATTCAAAAATTCAAAACCAGATGAGACCCCTCACAATGTCTCCATCTAGCGGACTCAGGCGTAAAAGCACCTAACGTCAACGGGGGGGGGGGGGGAAATAATTCATTCAAGTCAACCTTTGTCAGTAGAAATAACAACAGACAGAATTACAAAAGATCTTCAAGTCGATGAAAGTTCAAGAGGACTTGAGACAGACTCAAGACAACTATATCAAAAATTGTCTTAAAAGTCAACTTACCAGCCATAGCGGAGTTTAACCAGGATGTAGCCAAGGGAATTCCACTTTTCCTTTCGTAAAATCCCATAAATCAAATAAATCCAATACGTCCATGGTGAGCACTTGAGAGAACACAAATCAATTCATGTCACGATCAAATCATCACTAAAGTTTGTTAATCTTTTAAATGGCTACCTATGACAGGGCTAGTAGCCAACACCAATGCTAGTGCAAGAAACAAAATTTGGAATTAAAAAAAAAAATTATTTCCTGAATTGAATATTACAATAAAGCAGTCTACTGTAATATTAGTACTTAATGAAGCCAAACTAGCTAGGGTAGCAAACATTTAAAAAGTGATGAATAAGACATTAGTAGGTTATGTAATAAACTGGTACGTCATGTAGCCAAATTGGCATTAGTGCATTAGCACAAATAAAAAAACAAAAGAAGACTTGTAACATATTATTATTGATAAATTGGTATTTCATGTTTGCAGCCAAGTGTGAAGCGGCGGGGATGTGAATCAGCACCTCCAAATCTGAGACCATGGTCCTCAGTCGGAGAAGGGTGGCGTGCCCTCTCCGGGTCGAGGATGAGATCCTGCCCTAAGTGGAGGAGTTCAAGTATCTTGGGGTCTTGTTCACGAGTGAGGGAAGAATGGAACGGGAGATCGACAGGCGGATCGGTGCAGCGTCTGCAGTAATGCGGACTTTGTATCGATCCGTTGTGGTAAAGAAGGAGTGGAGGCAAAAGGCGAAGCTCTCGATTTACCGGTCGATCGACGTTCCTACCCTCACCTATGGTCACGAGCTGTGGGTCGTGACCGAAAGAACGAGATCCCGGATACAAAAGGACGAAATTAGTTTCCTCCGCAGGGTGTCCGGGCTCTCCCTTAGAGATAGGGTGAGAAGCTCGGTCATCCGGGAGGATCTCAGCTCTGGGGCATCTGATTCGGATGCCTCCCTGGTGAGGCGTTCCGGGCACATCCCACAGGGAGGAGACCCCAGGGACGACCCAGGACATGCTGGAGAGACTACGTCCTTCGGCTGGCCTGGGAACGCCTTGGGATCCCCCCGGAAGAGCTGGATGAAGTGGCTGGGGAGAGGGAAGTCTGGGCGTCCCTGCTAAAGCTACTGCTCCCGTGACCCGACCTCAGATAAGCGGTAGAAAATGGATGGATGGATGGTATTTCATGTAGCCAAATTAGCCAGATTAGCATTTGCACATTTATTGATTTATTTTATTGATTTTGTAAAACCTGCATCACACAGAATGCCCAATCATTCTAATTAAAAAAATAAAATGAATTAGATAAGTGGTACAAATTGTTGTCTTTGTGTTACAGGGCACTGGGATTGAGCCCTGCCGCCAATAACAAAAATCTGTGAGTAATTAGTGCACCTTAAATAGGTTTATATTGTACTGTAATTGCATATAGATGCCACAAGATGGTGGCAAAGCATTACATTAGTCTCAATAATAATAATAACTCCTCAAAATACTTTAACATACTTCATTGCCACCACGATGACGTCCAAGTAACACTTATTACTTTAGTAATACTTATATTACTCTTGCCTGAGCACAAAACAGTGAATCGGTGGGTTTGTCAGCGAATAACAGAGGAAAGGTTTAAAAAAACGTGACAAAGCGAATTCTGCAATGCCAAACTGTGAATATGCGGGGGTTCGCTGTACTGGCGGAATTCTAACGTTGATTAGCTTACTACCTGCAACATGTTTTCTGTATTTTTATAGTACACTTGCTGAACCTCGAAGTCTTGCACTTTTGACTTTAATCCAATTACAGAAAAAGTATGCCTCTATGAAACTTCAGCATACCTCGCGAGAGCCAAGTTCAGCGAACAGAGGATTAACTGCATGTTTAGCTTTTTCTTGGACTTGGGTTCAGTCTCCACTGTTAAGAGATGAATACACACAGGAAGTTATGCGACATGCCTGTCGCTGGAGGACAGCATCATATCTTTTTGGTGTTAGGCTTATTAGGATTCTCATGTTCACTTCCTTTTTACACATGTATGACATAAAAATGTTATTTTTTCACTTAAAACATATCCCGTTAATAGGTTCTAGTTTTTATTAATATGTGATCCTGGAAGAGATCTATCATAGGTCTAATAGGTCTATTTCCATTGTCTCCTATGGGGTTAAAAAATAAATAAATCAGGTCACCCAGAGTCTGGGAGCATCAAAAAAATAAAATGTCACTTAATCATAAGACGCTAACAATGTTATGTCACTTAAAGTGAACGCTCATAAAGAATAAATACCATTATCACCGCAACATTTCTTCACCAAGCCACCAATTTACACTTCTCAATTACTGTAGTGTGTGGCGCATGACACAGCCAACACAAAGACCCCCACCATCATGCCAACAACTTAGCTGAATATTATAACAATATTGTCAGAAGCTAATGCTCTGCTTACCTTTTGAAATGATAGTGCTTCGGCCACTGTGTCAAAGTGGTTCTTTGGCTCAGGAACTACAGCCAGCCTCACTACCATTGGATGCAGAACTCGATGTGAGGCGGGGTTATGCAATTTCTCTGAATTGTGACATCACAGTGGGACACATTTCAGAAGGGCATGCTCCCACACATTTTCAGAAAGTCAGATAACTAAAGATTGAGTTGGTTGTTTAATTTCACACTTGATAGGTGGATAGTCACTCCAGACACACAACTGTTAAGACTTTCTATGGTAAAATTACTTTTTCAAGTTTGGCCACTACATTCCGTTACATTGACGTGTATTTTGATGGCTTGGTGATGCAATGCTGTATCCACCAGTAATAATTATAGAGGGTAAGAGTATGCCCTGCAACCGGAGGGACGCCGGTTTGTCTCTCTGAATGCGTCGTTGTTGTGTCACTGGGCAAGACACTTAACCCACATTGCCTACAAATGAATGTGGTCGGATGTTTGGTGGTGGTTGGAGGAGCCGTAGGCGCAGAATGGCAGTCACGCTTATGTTAGACTGCCCCAGGGCAGCTCTGGCTACACAAGTAGCTTACCACCAAGGTATGACTGAGGAGTGAATGAATGCGTGAAACTGTAAAGCGTCTTTGACTGTCTAGAAAAGCGCTATACCAGTGTAATGCATTATTATTTATTAATAATAAATGCAACTCAATCTCTAGACGCTCGGTTTAAGTGAGGTAACAACAGTGTCAGTTTCTTATGAAAAACACTTACTTGATTCCTCCCGTATAGCTGTTGACTACCTGTCCATATCCCACAAAAATGCTTTCATTATTTTATATTAGCTTGTTTTCCCTCACTCTGGGGACTGCTTCCATTAGTAGAGGAAAGCAATGATATCCAGCTAATTGCTGGCAACATGCTGTAAAAATATGTCTATCATTCTTGTTCCTCGGGATATTTTGATGCGAGCATGTTATTAAGACCCATAGGAAGTCTTTAAATTGTGAAAACTAAATGCATATAAAGGGAGATCAGGGCCGTGTAGTTCCCCAAGCTACCTCTACACGGCTGCCTGGCGCTGTCGAGCCACAAAAAAAAAAATGCCAGCCAACAATCTTTTCAGCTACGAAACCGAGCAGAAGGCTTAGGGGGGGGAAACATTTAAAGCCACCAAAATGTGAGTGAAACGAGGTGAAAACCGAGCGCGGGGAGACAGGAACTTGCGATTATTTTTTGGGAACAATTGAACGCCGAGCAACCAAATCACACATGACGTTTGCGACCTTCTGTTTTTGTCAGTCATGTGAAGGGGAAAAAAAAAAGTCAACTACATGTCTTCGACACCTTGAAATCGATTTTTTTTGGCTTCTAAACTCGAAAATATCAACGTAACTTCTTGTTATTATTATGCTCGCCATCAAAAGCTTGAACAGCTCGTAATTCATTTTCGTTGTAATAAAATCATCAGTAAAAATACTATTTCGAGAGGAGGATGCCTCTCTTCTTCCAGAACAAACATTACAAGAGAATACTTACCAACGTCAGATTTCCAAACGGTGACTTTTTATAATCCAAATGGTGGCGAATATTCGAGTTAAAAAAACGAGAGGAAAAACGACGCAGCTACTACTAGCCCAAATAACATTAAGGCTGCATCCAAGCGTTTCCTTCCTTCTCCTCGCCGCTGTCACGGTGGGGGGGCAAAAACATCTCGGAAGCGTCCACTCACTTCGATAAAAATGAGTTTTATCGTGTGGAAGTGTTCATTTCCTTGTCGATGTTGAGTCAGGTTGAAAGTAGAGGTGGCCACCTAAAGTGCTACTGTTGGGGGTTAACAACTTTGCTGTGAGAGACGCCTTCTGATTGGACCACATCGGTCACCAATCACTAGGAGGTGAGATGGAGAGGGGGCGAGGTTAGTGGCGTCACACGCCACGGAGGAGAGATCAGAACGCGATTGGTCGGGAATGACCGATGGAAATATGGAATTATTAAAAAAATTGTAAATGGCTTTTTAAAGTTTTTTTTGTCGTCCATTTCATAAAACTCATTCACTGCCATTGACGGCTGTTGAATCTAAAAATCCATATTAACATGGAGGACTGGCAGTGAATTTAAACAATAGTAAAAACACTTCTTTTAACCCAACAATTATGTCGACTAAAATAAATCCGTTTTAATTTGCTTAGTCTGTATTTTAGATGTAAACTTTCTGATATTGTATAATATATATATATATATGTATACTGCATGATGATGCCATACAATTTCATTAAAAAAAAATTAAAATTGTTATAATTTCTGTCATACACAAAAACAGAATATCTTAAAAATATATCAGAAAAAATAAGTTGTAGGGTTTTAATTAAATCCACGTTTTATTATAAAAATGAAAAGGTTTCCAAAATAGGGAGATTTTCTAATGACAATAAAGTGTAGGATAACAAGAAAAAGTTTTTAAAAAAAAATCTTTTTTAAACTGAAATTTTCAAGGGTTAAGTCATATCAATTGTTTAATGAGTATGAAGTTGAGTATTTTATTTTGATGAAAATAGTCTGAATTTTATCATGACAATTTCTTTTGCACAATTACATACAGAAGTCGTAAAATTACGAGGAAATAAAACACTGTTGTACAATAGGTATATAAAAAATGTGAAACAAGCACATTTTATTCGTGAGTAAAAGTGCACTTTTTGTTAAACCCAACAATGTCAACAAAAAAATCTGTTTTAATGAAGCTAATATTTGTTTTTTTTAAGCGTAAACTAACCATTTTTTTCATCAAAATAATTCCATATATGAGGTAATGCTTTTTAATAGGTCTGGGTTTATGACACGTACAGAAAACAGTAGCCAAAAATGATCAATTATGTCAACTAAAATTAAAAAACTAATTAGATTAATATTTATCTTTTTTTTTTTTTTTTTTTTTAAACAATACTTTACCAGTATTCTATTAAAATAATTCCAAATGTGCAGAAATACATACAATTGTTCAATATTGAATGGAACCAGAAATCTTTTTTGGGTCTTTTTAATTATTTTGGAACTAAATCCCGCAATAAGAATAAATAAAACAAAAACACAGAATATTTTAATATAAAAAAGTGAAACAAACATTTTACTACACATGTCAACAGTAGTTTATTTATTTTTTAGTATCAGAACAATTAGAGTAACTAAAATAAATCAATTTCAATTGGTCTAATATTCATCTTTTCAGGTCGATCTTTTTTTTTTAGGTTAATTGCATGTCATAACATTAAATTAAATAACACAAAAACAACAGAATATTGTAATTGTGATGGCCCGCAATATGAATGAAGCACAACAGGAAAAAAGTGATACATTTCAATTTTTTTATTCAATAAATAATTTCTGAAACACACAAATGCAATGTGGATTACTTTTTTTGCCCAAAAAAGGCACTTAAAACAACAGGTGGGATAAAGTGAAACATTTATCTTAACAAATGTTTTAAAAAACAAACAAACATTACCTTCGCCCTGATCTTCACAATCCACTGTCTGCATTCCTTTCTTTGACAAAATTAAGTAAATGAGTTAACAAAATGGCGTGTTTGTGTATATTTGGCAATGCTGAGAAGAAGTTAAGGACCTGAGTTGGCTTTACAAATAAAACTAGTAATAAAAAGTACTGTACACTGACATATTTTTTTCACATTTCAACTGATTGTTCCAACGAATCAATCAATCTATCAATCAATCAAATCAAATCTAGCACCCTGCAACTTCTATGAATATGGCTTTTTACACAGAACCCAAACACACTGGACACAATTCGTAACCTCCACAAGTGACGACATGCTCTACGCACTTACATGACACTTTGCACACTTTTTCTTGATCTTTTCTCTTTTTTTCTAGAATCCCATAAAACACTGATGGCTTGGCTTTATTAAACAAAACAAAAGAAAAAAAAAAAGTTAGGCTATCAGGTACCAAGTTTAAAAAAAAAAAAAAGATCAGTACCTCACTTAATGAAAACAATACAAAATGAAATCCCACATTTTTTTTTTTTTTTAAACAAGACTGTACACGTTGATGCATAGTAAAATAAGAGCGATAGTGGCGCAAAATCAAACAGTGACAACATGTTAACCACCCCCCGACAAAGCCCCGATTTTCTTTTTATACAGTGTTTCCTTGGCAGAGACGAAGACACTCCATTATTTACCTTCGTACTTAGGATTGACCACCGTGGTAACGGCACTCTTGTAGATGGGATTCTCACCCTATCGGGGGAAAAGAACAACATTTAAATATTTAGTAACATAATCGAAACACAAACTGCGCAAAATTTTATAAAGCAAATACTAAAGTGGCTTTGGTACAAAGGAGTATCTGGGCTACACTAATTAATCACACAGTCATCATTTTATGGATTAAAAACAAAAATTTGATGAAATTATTATTTTTTTAATGATAATGAAGCTTACAATAACAATGAATCTTAGTTGTCCATTGTCATATCGCAGTTGGCTTTTTGCGGTCTCAATGTATCATGGATTTTAAAATCCTTAATATTTAATAGGGCTGTTCACGAATGGACGGTGACTCAAACTGGGATTCAAGTGGACATGGAAAAGCAATTATCAATCAAAATCTTCGGATTTGAATCATTTTAAACTAAAAAAATACTTTTCCGGAGGGTGAAGCGGCAGCCATAGAGTTTTCTCTTCCCGGTTCAACAGTTTTCAAATAATCACATTGGATTCTTCATTTGTTGGACTATGACGTCTTTATTTTGGAATAGTACAAGGAGTATCGATTCGATTCTGATTTGAAAGTCATTAATTACTGTTAACATGAATAACGAATCAGGATTTAAGGCTTCTTTATACTCGCGTGGGCGGTGACAGCGCTGATGTCACTGCGGCTATGCCGTGCGCAGTTTGCCTTTTTACTCGAGCGCAACCCACGCGCGCTGTTTTGAAAATGTGCTGCAGTTCTCCCCCGAGTTGGGGGTGTCGCTACAGCTGGTTATGGCTAGGACACCACAGGGTGGAGTTTCCTCTGCATTTTATGGCCAATTCCGGTAGTAGTGTCCAGCTTTGAAGGCACTCCAACACCTCTAAACCTACCGCCGCGGAAATGTCAGGCCAGGTTGTTGACATTTATGCATCTTTTTAATTCTTAGTGCTAGCATCATAAAGATGCACATATTTGCGCACGTCCTCGCACAGCCTCTCCTCAATCTGTTCCATGTTTTGTATTTTCAAGATGGCGGTATTGAGGAACCAAGGGGAAAGCTGAGTATGTCATCACAGCATGTCACCAATCACGAGAGATGATCTCCATGGCATTCTGCGCGCGGTGACAATTTGTGCCGTGTGCGCGTCAAGTGTCGCATAGGGGCCGCGAAGCCCAATGAGTCGGTCACGTGATACAATGCGGGCGCTGTCGCCTGCGCAAGTGCGGGAGTATAAAGAGGCCTTTAGAGGGAGAGTTCGAGCCCTACTATCTAATTTTATCGCGAGACTTTGCAGTATGAATGTATTTTTTTATATTTATCATTAAAATTATTTTTGTGGTAAATTTAGCATCTTCTAGCCTAAAACAAATAAAAACAGTAACAAAAATTTTTTTAGGGTCATCAAGCGTTAAAGTGTATATAAATAGGATAAATATATGGTCGCTACTTTGCGGTATTTCGTCTACGCGCGGGGTGCAAGGGTGGGGTTCTGGAACGTAACCCTGCGATAAACGAGAGACTACTGTGTTTATCCCTTCCTGGATAATCACCTTATCATGGTGGAGGGTTTTTTGTGTTCCAATGATCCCAAGAGCTAAGTTGTTTGGGGCTTCACACCCCAAGTAGGGTCACCCAAGGCAAACAGGTCCTAGGTGTGGGCTGAGAAAAAGCACACTCAAAGACCCCTTATATGATGAGTAAAAATATTGGACCTAATTTTCCCTCGCCTGGACACGGGTGACCAGAGCCCCCATTTGGAGCCAGGCCCGGAGGTGGGGCATGAGGGCGAGCGCCTGGTGCCTGCACCCATGGGGCTCGGCCGATCAGAACCCAAGCTGTTCTGTTATTGGACTCTTGTGCTTGTCACGGATTGTCCATAACGAACACCATGTTCAGACATAAGGGTGTCCACTTGGCACCTGGACACCCTAGGCCGTAGTTCGATGATCAACTTTGTGGTCGTGTCATCAGACCTGCAGTCGCATGTCTTGGACACTCGGGTGAAGAGAGGGTCGGACCTTTCAACCGATCACCACCTGGTGGTGTGTTGGGTCCGATCGTGGAGGAAGATGCCAGTCCTACCTGGCAGACCCAAACGTATTGTGAATGCTGCTGGGAATGTCTGGCAGAGGCCCCTGTCAGAAGAAGTTTTCACTCCCACCTCCGGCAGAACTTCACCCACGTCATGGGAGAGGCGGGGGACATTGAGTCTGAGTGGACCATGTTCCGCGCCTCCATTGTCGAAGCGGCTGACCAAAGCTTAGCCCGTAAGGTGCTCGTGCCTGTCATGGCGGCAATCCCCGAACCCGTTGGTGGATACCAGCGGTAAGGGATGCTGTCAAGCTGAAGAAGGAGTCCTATCGGGCCTTTTTGGCCTGTAGCACTCCGGAGGAAGCTGATGGGTACTGGCTAGCCAAGCGGAATACGTTTTTTGTGGTCGCTGAGGCAAAAACCCGGGTGTGCGAGGAGTTTGGTGAGGCCAAGTAGAACAACTTCCAGACGGCTTTGAGGAAATTGTGGTCCACCATCCGGCATCTCAGGAGGGAGAAGCAGTATACCATCAACACTGTGTATTGTGGGGATGGGGCGATGCTGACCTCAACTTAAGATGTGTGTCAGTGGGCCCAATACTTCGAAGACCTCAATTCTACCGACAAGCCTTCCCTAGAGGAAGCAGAGTCTGGGGGCTCTGAGGCGGGCTCTCCTATCTCCAGGTTTGAGGTCACTGAGGTGGTTAAAAAGCGCCTCGGTAGCAGGGCCCCAGGGATGGATGAGTTCCACCTGGAGTTCCTAAAGGCTCTGGATGTTGTGGGGCTGTCCTGGCTGACACGCCTTTGCAACATCTCGTGGACATTGGGGACAGTGCCTCTGGATTGGCAGACTGGCTGGTGGTCCCCCTTTTTAAAATGGTGGACCGGAGGGTGTGTTCTGACTACAGGTGGATCATACTCCTCAGCCTCCCCGGTAAGGTCTATTCAGGGGCTCTGCAGAGGAGATTCTGACTGAAAGTCGATTCTCTGTTTCAGAAGGAGCAGTATTGTTTTCGTCCTGGCCGTGAAACAGAAGTGTCCTCGAGGGTGAATGGGAGTTTCCGCCCAAACAGTCTACATGCGTTTTCTGGACTTGGAGAAGGCGTTCGACAGTGTCCCTCGTGGAGTACTGTGGAGGTTTCTCTGGGAATATGGGGTGCCGGACCCCATAATAAGGGCTGTACAACCGGTGTCAGAGTTTGGTCCGCATTGCCAGAAATAAGTCAAATACATTTCCAGTGCGAGTTGGACTCCGCGCCAAGGCTGCCCTTTGTCACTGATTTATTTCAATACCTTTATAGGGGGTCCGGTTTGGTGGCCTCAGCATTGCGTCTCTGCTTTTTGCAGATGATGTGGTTCTGATGGCTTCATCAAACAGTGACTTTTAACTCTCGCTGGAGCGGTTGTGATGAAAATCAACACCATGGTCCTCAGTCGGAAAAGGGTCGAGTGCTCTCTCCGGGTCGGGAAAGAGATCCTCCCCCAAGTGGAGGAGTTCAAGTATCTTGGGGTCTTGTTCACGAGTGAGGGAAGAATGGAGCAGGAGATCGACAGGCAACTGTGATGCGGACTCTGTATTTGGTTTGTCGTGGTGAAGAAAGCTGAGACAAAAGGCAAAGCTCTCCATTTACCAGTCAATCTACGTTCTACCCTCACCTATGGTCATAAACTCTGGGTCGTGACCGAAAGAACAAAATCCCGGATAAAAAGGACCGAAATTAGTTTCCTGCGCAGGGTGTCCAGGCTCTCCTTGAGAGATAGGGTGAGAATCTCGGTCATCCGGGAGGTCGAGCCGCCGCTCCACCGCATCGAGAGGGGACAGATGAGGTGGCTTGGGCATTTGGTTAGGATGTCCCATGAGGTGCTCCGGGCAAGTCCCACCAGGAGGAGGCCTCGGGGACAACCCAGTACACGCTCGAGAGACTATGTTTCCCAGCTGGCCTGTGAACGCCTCGGGATCCACCCGAAAGAGTTGAACGAAGTGGCTGGGGGGAGGGAAGTCTGGGCTTCCGTCCTTGAGTTTACATTTTATGAGGCTAAACAGCAATATCACGAGATTTATTTTTTTTACTAGCAAACTGTCAATTTTTTTGTAACTTGTTAAACTAGAATAAGGTATAAATATAGGAAAATAATGTCCTTTTATGAGGACAAAATTGTACATTTTACAATAACGACATGAAATCACAAGGAAAAAGTTGCAATTTCATGAAGCAGAATTGAGAATTTTTTTTACGAATAGTCATGACGCATATTTATTTGTGAATATTTGATAATGTAAAACTTTTTTTTCATACATTTGTTTCCAAAAACGGTGGCCGACTGGTTAGAGCGTCAGCCTCACAGTTCTGAGGAGCGGGTTTCAATCCCCGGCCCCGCCTGTGTGGAGTTTGCATGTTCTCCTCGTGCCTGCGTGGGTTTCCAGGCACTCCGGTTTCCTCCCACATCCCAAAAACATGCACGTTAATTGAAAACTCTAAATTGCCCGTAGGCGTGAATGTGAGTGTGAATGGTTGTTTGTTTGTATGTGCCCTGCGATTGGCTGGCAACCAGTTCAGGGTGTACCCTGCCTCCTGCCCGATGATAGCTGGGATAGGCTCCAGCACGCCTGCAACCCTAATGAGGAGAAGGGGCTCAGAAAATGGATGGATGGATGTTTCCAAAAATCATCAGAGAAACCCCCCCGCCCAGCAATTTCATAAAAAGAAAGAAATTTCACACGAAAAAACTATCACGAGAATAAGAGTCATAAAATTTCCATGAGTATTTTGCTATTTTTTTTACAAAAAAAGGTAAAAATTTTGAATAGAATTCATTCCCATTTCTTCCAAAAAGACAAATATAAAAGTATGCAGCCAGTTTGCTATGGACATACAGTTCCAATATGCGGACAGAGGGAGGCGCCACTGCAGAGCAGGTTCTTGTATGAACAGATGCACCAACATCTTCTCAAGGTCATTACAGCATTCTTTTATGAACCTCTTTTTCTTCCCATTTTTAACCGGAATTGTGGGAAAATAATCAAATGTTGACTGTTCCTAATATTTTACTATATCTCGATTGTGAGGTTCATTTGGCTGAAAAGTGAATCTTACTATGTTTGATGAGTATAAATGGTAATATCACAACACGAGAAACATTTTCTTACGAAAAAAGTTATATTACAACACAATTTAAAAAATTTGAATAAAGTTGGAATTTTAAAAGCAATGTGTGGCAATATGGTTGTAACATTTCAACTGTCAGTTTAATGAGAATGAAACTGCAATGTCAAAAAAACAATGTGTAAATATTAGAATAAAAAAACTACGACTTCACAGAAAGTCTGCAATTTCCCCAAAATGTATTAATAATAACTAATTTATAATTATTGGGGGAGGGGAAAACACGTGCAATAAAAAAATTGAACTACTACGAAAAAATGCAACTTCACACAAATAAAGTGGAAATTGAGGAAAAAACTGAAATTTTACAAAAAATAAAGTGTAAATAAGAGAAAAAAATTGCAATTGCGTGAAAATAAAGTGGAAATTTTACGAGGGGAAAAAACCTGCAATTTTACAAAAAATAAGTGGAATAACCAAGAAAAAAGAAAATCAATTTCACAAAAACAAAATACTAGAAAATAAAATGATTTTACAAAAAAATCAAGTGGAAATATTAAATTTAAAAAATGCAATTTGATGAAAATAAAGTAGAACTATTAATCGGAAATAATGCCATTTCACCAAAATTGTCATATTACGTTTTTTTTTTTTTTTTTTTTTTTTTTAAATTGTGAGATTAATGGTCCTCATTGACATTGTTATACGTTTGTAAAGGCAAGCGACCGACCGTGTCCCACTTGGCGTTCATCTTCTCCTTCTCAAACTTGGCGAACTCTCGGCGGTCGTGGATGATCATGAGCAGTTTGAGGATGAGCAGCAGGGCCAGTCCGATCAACACAATACCGGCGACCACTCCAGCGACGATTGGGATTATGTCAGGACCCGCCGGGCATTCTGAACAACAATAATTAAAAACAGCGCGTCACATCAAAGGTAAAAAAAATACAAACAGCTCTGCAAACATTGAAAGGATTAACTCAACAAGGGCCTTCTTTGGTTATTTATTTTGTCATGTCACTACAGTACACTACAGAGGGACACCAGCGAAGGGGATTTTCAGTGTATGAGAATTACGAGAAATATTCTCCTGAAAATAACAATTCTGAGAATAAAATCGTAACGATGAAAAATGTGTAATTTTCCGAAAATTACCATTTTTTGCAATTTATAAAAAAAATAATCAAATTTAATTTTGCACAAAGACAACATTTATGCAAGGCTCAAAGAATGTTTGCCATTTTTACAAAATGTTTACAGATTAAAATTGTGAATTTAAAATATATATATTTTTTACAGTTACATGTAACAAAATTTTTCTCATTATCATAAAAAAATTGTTACTGTACTTACAGAACTCTTAATATTAAAAGACTATCCATCCATTGAGCTTCCGTTCCGCTTATCTTCACTAGGGACGTGGGCGTGCTGGAGCCTATCCCAGCAATCTTCGGGCGAGAGGCGGGGTACACCCTGAACTGGTCGCCAGCCAATCGCAGGGCACATACAAACAAACAACCATTCGCACACACATTCACGCGTAAGGGCAATTTAGAGTCCTCAATCAACCTACCATGCATGCTTTCAGGATGTGGGAGGAAACCGGAGTGCACAGAGAAAACCCACACAGGCACAGGGAGAACATGCAAACTCCACACAGGCAGGGCCGGGATTTGAACCCCAGTCCTCAGAACTGTGAGGCAGATGTGCTAACCAGTCGTCCACTGTGCCGCTGATTAAGAGACTAATACAATGAAAATAAAATTGTAATTTCTGTGAAAGATTTTATGGAAAAGAGTAATTTCCGAAGGCTAAAGAGGTAACATAATGAGAACCATTTATGAGAAAAATGGCAGAAAACAAGATTTTTTTTAATTTGTACAAAAATAGTCAACATTTTTACAACACCAAAACTGTAATGAGAATTTTTTTTTTAAATGAAAATAACAATTTTACAAAAATTGTAAAATTATAAAATTATGTTATAATTTATATGAAAATAATTTTACAATTTTACAACTTGTAGCTCTTCTAACTAGTAGAATTGTAATTTACGAGAATTCCTTTTTGTATATTGTTACAAAAAACATTTTAAGAGACTAATATCATTACAAGACAAATAGTAGTTGAATGAGAATTAATTATACATATATTTTTGAACAAAAATAATAATTTTATGAGATATCTGAATACAACGATTTTAAAAAAAAAAGCTGCAATTTTACAAGACAAAAGTTGAAGAATGATAAAAAAATGTCACATTTCAGAATAACAGATTATGACAAGAAAAGAAATTAGCAATTTTATAAGAGTAAAATGTTTTTGGGCAAACGATTAAAAACCATGTATGTCCACACATTGTGAGGATTTTGACTCCACGATGTGATTGTCCGTATATTACTGTAATTCATGTTTTGTCCACAAAGTTTGTGCAACTTGCAAAAAACTAGGGGTCAAATGTTTTGACATTTTGTGGCCAGATGTAATGATATCGCATTATGTTTCGGCGCAGCATGTTTTGTACCCAGCATCTCGACGACGTAGACCTCCTTGGTGTCGTTCCTGATGGCAAAGGTATAGTAGAACCAACAGTCGTTGGCGTCTCTCTCCTTGCAGTGCGTGAGGGGGAAGCTCTGGTCGGTGGGCTGAGGAAGATCCTTGCGGTCCTTCACCTTTCTCAGCATAAAGTCACTGCAGTCGCGCTCACACGTGTCCTTTTTCTCACCCGCTTGGAACGCTTGGCACTGCACACACTCCCTAACCACAAAAAAACACAAAGTTAACCCTTTTTTCATTTGTAAATAGCTGTCACTTTTGAAATAACCAAACTTCTTTTTTAAACCCCCCCCCCAAAAAAAAGAAAAGAAAAAAATGCCATTTAATGAAAACAGTTATAATTATACACAACTAATTCTCAAAGCACTGATTCGATCACAACTGGACTCTTCTGGTTGTTTTACAGTAGAAGATGTTCTGCCCCTCATCTGAGCATGCTTCATCTGTTCATGCAACAAGGCTTAGTTAGTTAGGACTCACTCGCCTGATTTGGTATGGAAAAACAACTATTTATGCTCAAAGTTGGAGGCACGCCCCAAACCACGTATGGTATTATTCTTTTGAAATGCAAAAAAGGAGAGTCGTTAGGCTGCCTGGCCGAGAGGCCATTATCTGTCCACAAGAGGCATTAAGTGTAAACTCCCTTAGTAATATGACATTCTATTGTAAAGTGGTAGTGAGGCTGCTTACGGTCAAGGAGGCCATGTTATTTGTTTTAGGCAGAATTATTGAGTTTCTTTGGAATGGATGAAAGAACAGCATTGTAAGTGGGAGATTGGTGATATCATAAGCCCTCTCTTCTGTTTAGCGATGGTCTTTCCACCTTCACATACAGTGGGTACGGAAAGTTTTCAGACCCCCTTAAATTTGTCACTCTTTGTTATATTGAAGCCATTTGTTTAAATCATTTAAATTCTTTTTTTTTTTTTTACTAAATGTACACATATCACCCCATATTGACAGAAA
Source organism: Phyllopteryx taeniolatus (assembly GCF_024500385.1). Taxonomy (NCBI): domain Eukaryota; kingdom Metazoa; phylum Chordata; class Actinopteri; order Syngnathiformes; family Syngnathidae; genus Phyllopteryx; species Phyllopteryx taeniolatus. Next base: position 924,569 of record NC_084515.1, on the reverse strand, counting down.
AAAACGGAATTGTTGAAATTTTTGCTGATTTATTAAAAAAGGAAAACTGAAATATCACTCAGCCATAAGTATTCAGACCCTTTGCTGTGACACGCATATATTTAACTTGGGTGCTGTCCATTTCTTCTGATCATCCCTAAGATGGTTTTACACCTTCATTGGAGTCCAGCTGTGTTTGATTATACTGATTGGACTTGATTAGCTCACAGTGCATGTCAGAGCAAATGAGAATCATAAGGTCAAGGGAACTCCCTGAAGAGCTCAGAGACAGAATTGTGGCAAGGCACAGATCTGGCTAAGGTTACAAAAAAAATTCTGCTGCACTTAAGGTTCCTAAAAGCACAGTGGCCTCCATAATCCTTAAATGGAAGACGTTTGGGACGACCAGAACCCTTCTTAGAGCTGGCCGTCCGGCCAAACTGAGCAATCGGGGGAGAAGAGCCTTGGTGAGAGCGGTAAAGAAGAAACCAAAGATCACTTTGGCTGAGCTCCAGAGATGCAGTCGGGAGATGGGCGAAAGTTCTAGAAAGTCAACCATCACTGCAGCCCTCCACCAGTCGGGGCTTTATGGCAGAGTGGCCCAACGGAAGCCTCTCCTCAGTGCAAGACTGAAGGACTGAAGGAAGATGATGAGAAATAAGATTCTCTGGTTTGATGAGACGAAGATAGAAATTGTTGGCCTTAATTCTAAGTAGCATGTGTTGAGAAAACTTGGGACTGCTCATCACCTGTTCAATACAGTCCCAACAGTGAAGCATGGTGGTGGCAGCATCATGCGGTGGGTGTGTTTTTCAGCTGCAGGGACAGGAAGACTGGTTGCAATCGAAGGAAAGATGAATGCGGCCAAGTACAGCAATATCCTGGACGAAAACCTTCTCCAGAGTCCTCAGGACCTCAGACTGGGCCGAAGGTTCACCTTCAAACAAGACAATGATCCTAAGCACACAAATAAAATACCGAAGGAGTGGCTTCAGAACAACTCTGTGACTGTTCTTGAATGGCCGAGCCAGAGCCCTGACTTAAACCCAATTGAGCATCTCTGGAAAGACCTGAAATGGCTGCCCACCAACGTTCACCATCCAACCTGACAGAACTGGAGAGGATCTGCAAGGAGGAATGGTAGATGATCTCCAAATCCAGGTGTGGAAAAACTCGTGGCAACATTCCCAAAAAGACTCATGGCTGTATTAGCTCAAAAGGGTGCTTCTACTAAATACTGAGCAAGGGGTCTGAATACTTATGGCTGTGTGATATTTCAGTTTTTCTTTTTTAATAAATCAGCAAAAATTTCAACAATTCCGTTTTTTTCTGTCAATATGGGGTGCTGTGTGTACATTAATGTGGGAAAAAATGAACTTAAATGATTTTAGCAAATGGCTGCAAAATAAAAAACAAAAGAGTGAAAGATTTAAGGGGGTCTGTATACTTTCCGTACCCACTGTAGATGGACTCTCTCACTCCTCTTTCAAACAATCCGTCTTCCCTGTGCAGAATTTGAATTTGATGAAGCCCGAGAGGGGAAACATCATCTAAGACAACCAGAACAGTCAAGTGGAGATCGATTCAGTGCCCCGAGTATGAAATGGCCTGGATGAATGAGAACATTCACAGGCATACATAAATAATCTCTAGTGCAAGAATAAATGTTAATTTAGAAGATTGCAATTGTAACAAAGAACAAAAATCAAGCAACACGTACAAGTTTACAAGAATTGAAGAAAAAAACTTTTAAGAAGATAGCTGTCATTTTATAAACATACAGTTGTAATATTGAAATACTTTTTTCAGAAACAAAGACGTAAGTCTACGAAAAGACATTTGCAAGATAATAACACCCTAACAGAATAATTTTGTTTATATGAAGAACAAGAAGTTTACAACAATTGCGTCAAGAAAGAAATGCCATAATTGTAGTTTTTCCAAGCAGGAAGCATCTGTAATATTGCAAGAATTCTTTTTGGTTTTCCGAAAATTAAAAAAATAGTCATATTACAAGAAAAATGTGCAAAAGAACAAAAATATATATGCCGAAACTTAAATTGTAATATTGCAAGAAATAAAGTTGTAATTTCACAAGATTAAATTGCTAATACGAGAACCATTGTAATTTTATGAGAATAACTATGAGAAAAAAATTGCATTTTAAATGAAATTAAAGTGATGATTTTAGAAGACTAAAGTCACAACTGAAAATTTTGCCAGTTCATGGAATGTCAAAATTTCAGAAGAACAAAATGATATTTTAGGAAAATAAAGCTGTAGTTTTCCAAAAGTTAAGAATTTTACAAGTCATCAGAATCCTTCAAAACACTGCAAAAAAATTTAAAGTATCGAAAATAAAGATGTATATTACAATAATACTTAGTTAATAGTACAAATAATAAAAATAAAGAAAACAAAAGATAAATCTTATGAGACTTAAGTCCCAACATGATTTAGCAGATTTATAAGAAAAATTAGTCAGAATTTTTACAAGTAAATCTTACGAGACTTAAGTGGAAATATTGAAAGAAAAACTACAAAAATAGTGAGAAATTTTGTAAGACTTACTGTAAGTTGTCACAGAATTCTGATTGTTTACTAGAATTATATCATAATTAGTAGGAAAAATGGCAATTTTTACAAAAATAGACAATTTTGCTGAAGTGGTGATACTGCGAAAAATATACAATATTACACAAGAATGTCAGAATATTGAGGGAAAAAAATAGCAAATTTCCAAAAATTATGTTCTGATATCCTTAAAAAAAAATAAGTGGCCATTTTACAAGACCAAAGTTGTGATATTGTAAGAATAACATGGTAAAATTTAAGAATTAATTTTTTAACAAAATAGTGAGTCATTTCTCCCATCCTCTTAACAAAATAGTGAGTCATTTCTCCCATCTTCTTCTCTTCTTTTCCTTTCGGCTTGTCCCGTTAGGGGTCGCCACAGCGCGTCATCCTTTTCCATGTAAGCCTATCTCCTGCATCCTCCTCTCGAACACCAACTGCCATCATGTCTTCCCTCACGACATCCATCAACCTTCTCTTTGGTCTTCCTCTAGCTCTCTTGCCTGGCAGCTCCATCCTCATCATCCTTCTACCAATATACTCACTATTTCTCCTCTGGACGTGTCCAAACCATTGAAGTCTGCTCTCTCTAACTTTGTCTCCAAAACATCGAACCTTGGCTGTCCCTCTGATGAGCTCATTTCTAATTTTATCCCATTTTATCCAACCACCTCCAGCTCTGCTTCCTGTTGTGCTTCCCAACTGCCTTTCCATTTTTCATTCTCTTTAATGCCTTTCTATCTTCCCCCTTACTAATCATTGCCACTTCCTGGTCCACCACACTTGCCTCTTCTACTCTCCCTTCTCTATCATTTTCCTCATTCATCAACTCCTCGAAGTATTCTTTCCATCTAGCTAGCACACTGCTGGCACCAGTCAATATATTTCCATCTCTATCCTTAATCACCCTAACCTGCTGCACATCCTTCCCATCTCTATCCCTCTGTCTGGCCAGCCTGTATAGATCCTTTTCTCCTTCTTTAGTGTCCAACCTGCCATACATGTCATCATATGCCTCTTGTTTTGCCTTTGCCACCTCTACCTTTGCCCTGTGTCGCATCTCAATGTATTCCTTTTGCCTCTCCTCGGTCCTCTCAGTGTCCCACTTCTTCTTAGCTAACCTTTTTCCTTGTATGATTTCCTGTACTGTGAGGTTCCACCACCAAGTCTCCTTCTCTCCTTTCCTGCCAGAAGATACACCAAGTACTCTCCTGCCTGCTTCTCTGATCACCTTGGCTGCAGTGGTCCAGTCTTCTGGAAGCTCCTCCCGTCCACCGAGAGCCTGTATCACCTCTTCCCGAAAAAGCTGCACAACACTCGTCCTGTCTCAGCTTCCACCACATGGTTCTCTTCTCTGGCTTTGTCTTCCTAATTTTCCTCCCCACCACCAGAGTCATCTTACACACCACCATCCTATGCTGTCTAGCCACACTCTCCCCTACCACTACCTTACAGTTGGTAACCTCCTTCAGATTACATCGTCTGCACAAGATGTAATCCACCTGTGTGCTTCTACCTCTGCTCTTGTAGGTCACCTTATGTTCGTGCCTCTTCTGGAAAAAAGTGTTCACTACAGCCATTTGCATCCTTGTTGCAAAGTCTACCACCATCTGTCCCTCCGAGTTCCTTTCCTGGATGCCGTACTTACCCATCACTTCTTCATCACCCCTATTACCTTCACCAACATGTCCATTACAATCCGCACCAATTACGCCTCTCTCTCTGTCTGGGATGCTCAGAACTACATCTAGCTCCTTCCAGAATTTCTCTTTCACCTCTAGGTCACATCCTACCTGTGGGGCATAGCCACTAATCACATTACACATAACACCCTCAATTTCAAATTTCAGCCTCATCACTCGATCTGATACTCTTTTCACCTCCAAGACATTCTTAGCCAACTCTTCTTTTAAAATAACCCCGACTCCATTTCTCTTCCCATCTACACCATGGTAAAATAATTTAAACCCTGCCCCTAAACTTCTAGCCTTACTGCCTTTCCACCTGGTCTCCTGGACACACAATATATCAACCTTTCTCCTAATCATCATGTCAACCAACTCCCGAGATTTTCCTGTCATTTCTCCCATATTAACTATAATTGTAATTAGGGCCTATTTAATCAACCAAATTGGCAGATTTGTTGTTGATTTTTGCAGATTTTTATTTTTATTTTATTTTATGCCTAGATCAGACTACAGCCCCTATATTGGCCCGATTAGCTATCCCAGCCGATTTCCCAGATCGGGCCCAACATATTTTGTTGGCAATGACAAAACTTTTTGTCATTTTTTGGAGATCTTCCGTGTAGTGTGGCATGCAAACGGCAACTTTCTGACAGCGCATCTTGATGTCGACCAATAGGATTGTATATTGTGACCGGTGCATTGCCTCCCGTGCTTGTCGTTGTCAACATACTTGCACCCCGTTGTCAACATTTATTCACGTGCACAAACCAATGTTTATAGAACCTTTAGAGCATGATTTAACAGAATGCCAGCATGTTTACGTACAACCGGTAGTGCTAGCACTAGCTTGCTAGGCTACATAACGTTTTGTTGCCTGCTTGTGAGCCGTATCATATTAAAAGTACGTGAACATACCTCAAGGAATCCATGAATGAACGCCCTCTCCCGAGCACCAGTGACGACCACCACACGGTTTTCCTCATTTTGTGTGTCCCCCCCCACAAACTGGCGCAGCGCATTGTTGTTGTCGTCGCCATGGTAACGAGTGTATCCGGTCGCATTGACCAGTGACACGTTTTCTGGTTCCACCTCTTTGACAGTGTTTGATTTGACAAGATAAAGCCCAGTGACCATACAACCCCAATTCCAATGAAGTTGGGACGTTGGGTTAAACATAAATAAAAACAGAATACAATGATTTGCAAATCATGTTCCACCTATATTTAATTGAATACACTACAAAGACAAGATAAACTTGATTAGCTTTTAGCAAATAATCATTAACTTGGAATTTTATGGCTGCAACACTTTCCAAAAAATCTGGGACAGGTGGCAAAAAAGACTGAGAAAGTTGAGGAATGGTCATCAAACACCTGTTTGGAACATCCCACAGGTGAGCAGGCTAATTGGGAACAGGTGGGTGCCATGATTGGGTATAAAAGGACCTTCCCTGAATGGCTCAGTCATTCACAAGCAAAGATTGGGCGAGGGTCACCTCTTTGTGAACAAGTGCGTGAGAAAATAGTCGAACAGTTTAAGGACAATGTTCCTCAATGTACAATTGCAAGGAATTTAGGGATTTCATCATCTACGGTCCATAATATCATCAAAAGGTTCAGAGAATCTGGAGAAATCACTGCATGTAAGCGGCAAGGCCGAAAACCAACATTGAATGCCCGTGACCTTCGATCCCTCAGGCGGCACTACATCAAAAACATACATCAATGTATCGAGGATATCACTACATGGGCTCAGGAACACTTCAGAAAACCAATGTCAGTAAATACAGTTCGGCGCTACATCTGTAAGTGCAACTTGAAACTCAACTATGCAAAGCAAAAGCCATTTATCAACAACACCCAGAAATGCCGCCGGCTTCTCTGGGCCCAAGCTCATCTAAGATGGACTGATGCAAAGTGCAAAAGTGTTCTGTGGTCCGACGAGTCCACATTTAAAATTGTTTTGGGAAATTCTGGACGTCGTGTCCTCCGGGCCAAAGAACCATCCGGACTGTTATGGACGCAAAGTTCAAAAGCCAGCATCTGTGATGGTATGGGGCTCTGTTAGTGCCAATGGCATGGGTAACTTACACATCTGTGAAGGCACCATTAATGCTGAAAGGTACATACAGGTTTTGGAAAAACATATGCTGCCATCCAAGCAACGTCTTTTTCATGGACGCCCCTGCTTATTTCAGCAAGAATGGCAAACCACATTCTGCACGTGTTACAACAGCATGGCTTCGTAGTAAAAGAGTGCGGGTACTAGACTGGCCTGCCTGCAGTGCAGACCTGTCTCCCATTGAAAATGTGTGGCGCATTATGAAGCGTAAAATACGACAACGGAGACCCCGGACTGTTGAACGGTTGAAGCTGTACATCAAGCATGAATGGGAAAGAATTCCACCTACAAAGCTTCAACAATTGGTGTCCTCAGTTCCCAAACGTTTATTGAATGTTGTTAAAAGAAAAGGTGATTTAACACAGTGGTAAACATGACCGTGTCCCAGCTTTTTTGGAACGTGTTGCAGCCATAAAATTCCAAGTTAATGATTATTTGCTAAAAACAAAGTTTAGCAATTTGAACATTACATATCTTGTCTTTGTTGTGTATTCAATTAAATATAGGTTAAACATGATTTGCAAATCATTGTATTCTATTTTTATTTATGTTTAACACAACGTCCCAACTTCATTGGAATTGTGGTTGTAAAAGACTGGATGCGGTGGTATCGGAATACATGTCGTGTAGTGTTGCCACTGTCTGCCCGAGATACGGCAAGATTTGATGGCAGTAGTCTGACATAGTGCAATCGTGAAAGACCAAATTTGTCTTGTAGTCTGATCCAGGCATTACACGTCATTTACACATTAGAACATAAAAGATAATGACATTCAAAAACTTTGGTTTATTCTTTTAATCGTCCAAAATTGGCCGATTTTTGCTGATTTTCTTTCTCTGTTGTAAAGTTAAACAAATACTAAAGGACAACGTATTGTAAAAAAAATAAATAAAATAAAATAAAATGTTCTGCCTGTACTTCATACCTTTATTATTGTAAGCGTTAAGGGACCGAAAAATAATATAATATAATATAATAACATTTTATTCATTCATTTTCTGTACCGCTTATCCTCACTAGGGTTGCGGGTGTGCTGGAGCCTATCCCAGCTATCTTTGGGTGAGAGGCTCGGGACACCTTGAACTGGTCGCCATCCAATCACAGGGCACACATAAACAACGATTCGACTCACATTCACAACTACGGGCAATTTAGAGTCTTCAATTAACCTACCATGCACGTTTTAGGGATGTTGGAGGAAACCGGAGGACCCGGAGAAAACCCACGCAGGGGAGAAAATGCAAACTCCACACAGGCGAGGCCTGATTTGAACTCAGGTTCCCAGAACTGTAAAGCAGATGTGCTTCCCAGTCGGACACCGTACCCATTATATATATTTTTTTCAATTAATTGGTCGATTAATCAGTTATTGGAATTTTATTCTCCCAAATATAAGAATTGCCTAAAAAAAAAATCAAAATCGGTAAGGCCCTAATTTCATTATTGCTTGGTTTGTACTGACTTGTGCTCCGCGCAGACTCCGGGGCAGGTGGGGCAGATCTCGCAAGTGGGTCCCTGGAACTTGGGGTTAGTACATTTGCAGACTCCACACTCGCAGGTTCCTCGTCCATTGCAGATCTGTCCATTCTTGGCCAGGCAGGTGGATGTGTCCAGGGAGCAGTCGCACGCACTGCCCGTGTAGTTGTTGTCACAAACGCACACGCGACACTCGCAACGACCGTGGCCTGACAACACACACACACGCACGCATATAACCACTCAACACAAACTTATATACAGTGGTACCTCGACTTTGGAGTGACCTGATTTCTAAATTCATAGAGTTGTCGCTCGACCTGTTTTTTGTCTTGAGTTGCAAGCAAGAGTTACAAGCGCTAAATTATTTGACACTTCCAGTTGATCTTTACTGTCAAACTACATTAAAAATAAGAGAATAACTGTACTTTACCAAACCGCATCTTACGAATGTCCACTAAGCTCCATCCTAACACCCAACGCAAAACGTGATAGACTGGCTAATCAAACTCGCATCGATATCACAGGGATTAGAAACCTTGAAACAAGTTATATTTGAACACAAGTAGTAGAAATACATGTACATAGAACAATACTCAATATTCTTCAGCTAAGATGCAACAGTCTCTTTCATCATCAAATACACGAGTAGTATGCCTATCTATGTATTATAGTGCCCCCTAGTAGCCAAGGTGCCAGAGTAGATGTTATTTTAAATTGTGTAACTAGGAAATTGTTTTTCTTTTCTTAACTTTAACTGTGTACCTTTTAGTAGTTTGAAATGAACAACTGAAAGACTGAATTATATCGAACAAATTTCACAAACGGCAAAAAATGTTCAAGGATGAAAAATGAATAAACAGATAGATACTAGGTGTCAAGCTTTGTTTTAACAACGATTCAATTCGTATCATGATTTGTGGTTGCTGATTCTATTGAAGGACGATATTGGTTCATCTAGAACAATACGATCTAAACGATTCAGTGGCTTGAAATCAATTCAGTAACTTTTTAGCCAAAAATTCAACCAGTGTGACTGTGAAATAAATACAATAGAACCTCAATAAAATGAAGGAATAACGGATATCGGATAAAACGGTCCGTCGGGAGTGAACAATGTGTCCAAAAATAGTTTCCATTTGTCACTTAAAATGCCATTGACGAAGTCTGCCAGTTTGAGAATTGTCCGCTATTGTTTACTGGTGCTGTGGTGCAATGCAACTTACGTATTTCTGGGTCACAGATGTACAATATGACTCGATTCAATTCCAAAAGACGTACCTCTCGTGCCTACTTGGCGGCCATGTTGAATGTGGGCCATTGACGTGGCGGGCATGTGATGATAGTTATATCTATTGCCTATTGAGCATAGAGCACTGCTGCAGTGTTAACTCTGATGAATACAAAACAAATCCCTGGAGTCTGGAACATGCTATTTTTGGTACAGTAACAGTTTTTCTGTCAAGCCGTTCACCTTTGGGAACAGATTTGGAACTAGGAAGCACACTCATTCCATTCCATGTCAACAATGTCACCATGACCAAGCACACCGGCGTGGTAAGTTTAGATAAAATATGAAACTTTCAGACATTTTCAAGCTTTTTTGTATATTTATAATAACTTTGTACTGTACTTGGCATTTTAGGCCATGAAAAAAACTACAAAACTGTATTTTTTTACTGTACAGTAATACGATGCATATGGCCTAAAAAGAGCGCCTCAATGTAACGGACAATCAGCTATATCGGACGACCAACCGCCCCCGGGCCCTAATAGTCCGTTATGTCAAGGTGCCACTGTACCTGCATACTGGACAGTGCAGCTGAAAGTTCCTAAATTCCTTTTATTTCTTGTAAAGGTATCATGTAAAATTAATTATGGAATATGAATAAAGTGCAACTAACATCTCTTCAGGTTAGATTAACAGTAGGTTTACCTGCTACTTCCGATGTTGTTTTTCCAAAATAAAAATAATACAAATGTCAAGAATAAACAATTACTGTAATTGAACACAAAATATCTAATGCTTAAATGTTCTAATCATATTTATTACTACCCAATCACTTGCTGTCACAATGTGTGCCGTACTGGTTACATAGCACTGAGTAGCTTGTGATGTACTATCTGCTGTGTATCTTGCTGAAGTACTGTATGTCCATGATGGAATTTTGTACCTTGGCTCAAGTGTATTCACCACCCTTCTATCGCTCGTACTGTCATGAGGAAAACCTGGTTGAAATGTCTCACAAATTTATGTTTAGCCTCGCTTGCTTATCAGTTCCGGGTGATTGTAATTCGTCTTTGTGGCTTCTCATATTATTTGCATTCCCCGACTTGTAGAAGACTGCGGTCAGCAAAGTTTTTTGCATGTCTGTCACGTTTTCGCCTCTGTCCTTTTTGATTACGACAAACCAAATTATGTTCATACTTTTGATTTAAGCATCGCAGGACATTGAACGTTCCACTAGTTGTTGTTGTTTTTGCGCTCTGCTCAGTGCTTGTCTTTTCCAGCACTGCGCATGCACATCTACCGTGATCTTGTGCAAACTCCCACGATCCCCTGCGCAGTATGCAGGAGATAATGGGAGATGTGGTTTGCTTCTCAGACGGCCCACTCAATAGCGCCCAAAAATAACTAGTTTGATACCCCCATGATCCCCTGCGACGTCACTATCAGCAAAACTTAATCGAATAATGCTTCATGTCTTTATCATGAAAAGTGCCCAAAAAACACATATATCCATATAAAGTCTGCCGTGCTTAAATCCAATATTAATAGCGTTATTTCCTAGTATCGATACAATAGATTATCTTTTAAAATTATTTCAATTTATATATTTCCAGCAAGAAAGCTAACTTCGAAGCAGTGATCGATCCAGTTGGGCTTTAGGACTATAAATTCATACATTGATATAATGAATGAATTGTTGACTCTTAATAGATATGTCATGGCCATCACGCCTACCTCCGCAGAGCTTGTTGTTGGAGCGGTCGCAGTTGAAGTTGTCGCACTCGCAGTACTTTCCGCTGTAGATCTCAGCGGGGTTCTCTCTTTTCTTGCACTCACAGGTTCCACAAACGCAGTCGCCGTTGTTGCTGCAGATGTCTGTGCCATTATCCTTGCGGCAGTTGGCATCCAGATCTTCCGTACGAACCTCGTCCGTGCTGCACTCACACAGACGCCCAATGCGACCCTCGTTGCACCTGTGGAAAAAAACAGATTCATGTAATCTTATGCTGTCATTCTCATAAAATAGCACATTTTACAAGAACTACAACCTGTGGTACTACACTCTTCCCCATCCTTTCGCAGTTCAGCTTTCGTGATATGGGTATATCGCAGATTTTTAACCGATCATTTTTATGGGTTTTTACAGTATACAGGCAAGTTTAGAGTTGCACAACTTCAGAATAGTACGATGTTGTGGCACCACATGCCGGGCAGCACTGAGCTTTACTGGAAGAGATGCAGCATAATTAAGAGCAGAAAGAAGAGGCTGAGAATGTGATAAATTAACAGTTGTTTGAAGGTTAGTAATTATCGTAACATCTGTGCTATTTTCTGTTAGCCAGTCTCTGGCGTTTTTCATTATACGTTATCATTAAGCTAACCAACTTTCGTTTGACAAAATTTTATTTGGTTCAGTTAAGCATTTTGGTCTTTAAATATACAATGTTTATCCTCTTATTACTCATTACTACAGTAAATTACAACTGAAGCAAGAACGCTTTACATCTTTGGAAAACAGAGCAAGTCTTCTTTTCGTTTCCACAAAGTGATGTTATATGATAGTCTCCCATTTTTTGACAGTGAGAGAGTGCAAACAGGTGCTATGGAACACTTTAAAATGGTGTTTTAATTAATTTAAACCCCATAATAAACAGGGTTTTACTGTAATCACCCAGTCCAAGCCCCAATCCACATGAGGACAAACTCCAAAAAGCACGTCCTCACTCACTTGCAGGCACCGCACTCAAAGGTGCCGTGGCCATCGTCACACTTTTTGCTGTTGGGCTCTCCCTGTGCCGAGCACTGACACTCGCAGATGAAGTTGAGGACCACCTCCACCTCCTCGGTGAAGCCCAGCGGTTTGATCTTGATGCTCTCCGGCTTGCCGTGCGACGGACACTTCTGGGATTCAATGGAGATCTTGAAGGTTACCTTGGGAGCACAAGGACAACGTCATACACAGTCCAAAAATGTTAAAATAAGAATACAAAATTAGGGCTGTCAATCGATAATTTTTGAAAATCAGATTAATCACACCTGTTAGATTTTGATTAATCACAGGCCCCAAATATACCACACACACAGTGGTGGTGAAAGTGTTTGCCCCTGTCCTGATTTCTTTTTTTATTTTTTAACATGTTTGTTTCTCTTAAATGTTTCCCATCTTTAAACAAATGTAAATATTAGTCAAAGACAACACAAGTGAACACAAAATGCAGTTTTTAAATGAAGGTTCCAGGGATCTCGTTTCATGTCACAGTCAATCTTTACACTTCATACGAAACTATGGTATGCCATGGTCCTGCTGTACCTCCTCAAAAAAATGGTGCAACCAAATCATGTGCTGGTGCGACCAGCTTTTTCAGTTGCAGTTCAGTGCTACTAGTGCAAAAGAAGAGAGCCCTGTAATATAAGACTAGATAAGAGCAAATATTTGTCAATATAGTCAGCCAGATCTGCTAGGAATGCAATGTTATCAGTCTTTTCACCATCGCATTTTCGTTTGCACATTAAGGACAAAAGTCCTGTTTTTGTTTTAATTCTTCATTCATAAAAAGACCATTCAAGAAACAGGTTTTTCCTCATGTTCTTGAGATTGTCGGGTGAAAGCTGAAGCTGGCTACTAGAGTGGACTGAATGGGTGGCAACAATGGGGAAAGGAAATGCCAGTATTTTGAGGGTAATAGCCAGTCAGCAACTTACAGTATTGAAGAATAAAAAAAATAAAAAAATGAACTACTTTGTTTTTTGGAACATTGAATTTAGTTCAAAATTTTGAATAATGAACTGAACTAGTTCATTTTTGTAACGGTGAACTTAACTTAGAATTAGTTCACGTAGAAAATGAACTTTCCCAACACTGCTCAAGGGATCCTCAGTCACCATATGTGGCTTCCTTACGCCACTGCACTGGGGCTCCTGGCATTCCGGTGTCTTGTGGCTGCAGTCTGTTGTCTGCTCTTGGTGCAAACAGGTCCCTGAAATGGTGGTATTTCCTTTCCTCACCTGGGTTGTGTGTGTGTGTGTGTGTGCGCGTGCATATGGATGCGTGGCGGGATTGGAATGGTTTTAACTATGTAAAGCACTTAAAGTTGCATTTCACTAAATGAAAATTGCTTTATACTGTAAATAAAGTTTGATTTGATTTGAAATACTGAAGGAGGTATATATGTAAAATATATATATGTGGGAATTTTATTTTAAAAATTGGCAACTGTGAAAAGTGTAAAATTTGGGGAATTCTTGGAATGTGGAAAATAGTTGGCAAGATGTTCTAAATCAAAATTGAATTTAGAATGGGAAAGGTTTTTGTTGAATGTCTCATTCACTTAAATGGGGTTTCTTTTTGGGTGAAAATGTAGAATTCTTGGAAACGTGTGAAGTTTTAGAATGTGGACATCCTGAATTTTGGGAATATGTTGGAATGGGTTGAATCACTTGAGAAATTTGGAAGGAGTGGATCATCGAAAATCGGCGGAATACTAATATTCAAGTTTTATTGGTGCAGAATAACAACACTGTAATATCCCACATACCTCATCTCCGATGGAGATGTTGGAGCACTTCCTGCCGTTTTCGCCGGTACCCTCCACGCCGTTCTTACAGATGGACTTGTAGGTGATGGAAACTCCTTCCGGAAGCCTGCCATTTTCCAGAATGACTTCAGACGACAAAGACTGCACAAAGAGAATAAATCACATATAAATGGAATAGGAATGTGTGGCTCGAGAGTTAGTCTGTGCACTCACATTGTAAGCGTCAATGATGAGTTTGATGACGTTGCTGGAATTGGATGACAGTGTTCCCACAGCCGATTTGGGAATCAGATTTTTCAGCTCCTGTACTCAAAAAGATTGTGTGAATTACCACAAGTAAATACATAACTCAATGTGACAAACATATATGTTCTTGTTAGTTGGCACCTTGTAAACTGGTTGGAATTCCTCTGTGACGGCAAAGATAGTCTGGATGTTGTGGTCGCTCAGTTTCTGCACTAAATGGGCGATGGAGGGGTAGTCCTGACAAACAATAAACAATATTAGCATACAGGCTATGCTAGGCTAGGTCTACACAATTTATTTAAAAAAAATATTCCCTCAGTGTAAAAATAAAAACTTTAAAATGTGCATATCCAAAGGTGTTAGTCCATCCAGCCATCCATCATTCTCTGTACCGCTTCTCATCACTACTCCGCATAACTATATGTAGAGTAACAATAATAACATTAATAACTTTGATTTATATAGCACCTTTCACAGAACCAAAGGCCGCTTTACACAAAGTGGAGAAACAAAACACAGATCAAAGGACACTAAACATAAAAAAAAAAAAAAAAAAAAAAAGTGTGAAACAGGTGAGTTTTGAGTGAGTTTAAAAATGTCCAGCGATAGGGCACTGCGGATTTCAGAGGAGAGAGAGTTCCAGAGGGGTGGGGCTGCCACGCTAAAGGCTCTGGCCGCAAAGGTCTGCAGGTCGGTGCAGGGGATAGAAAAGAGACCAGAGCTGGAAGAGCTCAGGTCTGATGGGGTGTCTGCGTGGAGGAGGTCTGACAGGTATCGGGGACAAGCATATGGTGGAATTTGTAGGTGAAGAGCAGGATTTTGTATGTGATGCGGAACTTCACCAGGAGTCAGTGGCGATGAATGAGTGTGGGAGTTATGTGGTGCCAGGGCTTAGTGTAGGTGAGTGACCTACCCTAACAGGTATATTAGTCAATAGGGGCTGAGTTGGTGTGTGTGTGTGTTTAGATGTGGGGATAGGAGGGGTGGGTTTTTGTATGTTTCCTGCTATTTTGTCTGTTTTTATCTCTGTGAAGCACTTTGGGTTGCATTTCTTTGTGTGAAAAGTGCTATATAAATAAAATTTGATTGATTGAATTGATGATACCCTTCCTGCTGAGTTTTAGGCATACTGGAGCATGTCCAGGGCTTTGCTGGGTAGCCCGAACAGGATTCCGTTACGGTAGTCCAGGCGGGATGTGACAAATGCGTGGATGGTCATCTCGGCATCAGAATCAGGAAGTGACAGACGAAGTCTGGAGATATTTTTCAAGTGGAAAAAGGCGGATTTGGTGATGGATTTGATGTGGAAGTTAAAGGAGAGAGTAGAGTCCATGGTGACACCCAGTTTCAGTTGATGGAGAGATGGAATAGCCGTCAATGTCTAGGAGGAGATTACGACCTTCCAGAGCATTGCCGTAGGAGCCTGTCTTGTTACTGTTGAGTTTGAGAAGGTTTGATAACATTCAGGTTTTTATTTCACAGAGACAGTTGACAAGGGCCTTGCGGGTGAAGGTGGGTGGATGGTTTGGTGGAGAGGTACAGCTGAGTGTCATCAGTATAGCAGTGGAAGTTGAGGCCATGGTGGAGGATAATTTGTCCAAGTGGGACCATGTAGACAGTGAAGAGGAGAGGTGCAAGCACAGAGCCTTGAGGGACACCATGATGAACTTGGGCAGGGGTGGAGGTGTAACTGTCAATGGGAGAAATAGGGTGAGAACCAGGAGAGGGCTGTGCCACTGAGGCCCAGGAGGTGAGATAGGCGGTTGAGCAGAATGGTGTGGGAGACTATCCAAGGCTGTGGAGAGGTCAAGGAGAATGAGAATGCTGATTTGGCCAGTGTGAGCAGCGATGAGGAGGTCATTTGTGATTTTGATGAGGGCAGTCTCTGTGCTGTGGTGGATTCTGAAACCAGATTGAAGGGTCTCATAGAACTCATAATTGGACATGTGCTGGCAGAGGTGGGCAACAACGGATTTTTCCAAGATTTTGCTGAGGAAGGGAAGGTTGGAAATCAGGTGATAGTTATTGAAGTCATTTGGGTCCAGGGCTGGCTGTTTGAAGATAGGAATGACTGAGGCAGTTTTGAAGCTGGACGGAACTGTGCTAGATTGAAGGGAGCAGTTGATAATGTCCATCATGGTGGGGCAGAGGGTAGGAAGCGAGGACGACTTTGCTGTGGAGACCAATTTAGTGACAGCGGGGGGAGCCAAAGGGGAAAAGGAGGAGTGTCAACGCTGAGGAAGGTGTACAGTGGTGGGTACAGTGCCCTGGGACAGAGATGGAATGAATGGAATCTAGGAACCTGCAACAGAGGTTGGAGGAAGCTGAGGGGCGGGGGGCATTGGAGGTACAGAGTAGCCAATGTAGTTCTTGGAACTATAGCCACATTTCCCAAGTAAGGTTGCAAGAACTGTTAGTTGTTGGTACTTGAAGCTCCTGTAACTAGGGCCCTACTTCCCACTTAAAGTTCCAGGAACTTTCTGCATCTGCACCAAAACATCGGTTATAGGGGCTGTGGAACGGATATCCCGAGGCTAGGAATAGGTTGCCTGAGGCTTTACAGTTTTCATCTCTTAAAACAAGCGCAAGAGCTCTCGCAGTGTGCTGTGGACGTAACGCTCCGCTTACAAACAAAAACAGCAGTGGTGGGCATTACCAACACTACTAGTTCAACTGAATTTGTCTGTGGCGTCACTAATTCAACATCAAATACATTTTCAGCAGTTAAGCTACTTTCGTGGTCTAAGCGATAGCAAAGTAGCATTCACAGACACTATATTTCTCCCGGCAGTTGCAAATATTGAATGCAACGTAGCGTTACATACCTTATCTCAAGGTGGCAAAATGTGCGACGCAGATTGTAAACATGCAGACACTATGGCAAAGGTAGGTACATCTCGGCAATTCCCATCGGCTAAACACCTCAGCAAACTAATGCTTCTTCTCAAGCCCATTCAGTCCACTGATACGTTCCGGTGTTGGTACCTTGCGACCCCAAGGAGAAACTACTAAGAGGACACACAGCCAGCTATGTCTCGAAGCCAATTGCTCATCGAGCTAAGCTAGTCATCATGACTTAAAGTTCAGAGTCAGAAAACACTCGAGTGCGATTGTTTAAAAAAGCATTGCGTGTGTGCAGTGGCACTCCAAGCTTGAATGCCATTGTGTGCTAGACCCCTTGGCTCTTATCTATTATATTATTATATAGTTTGTGCAGATTATTTATAAATAAATTGTGGGTCTATTTGAATAATAAATTTGATATTTCAAAATATAGGTATATTTTGTTGTTTATTTTTTTTACAGTGCCCTAAAGCTAAAGCAATTCTCAGAGACAAGTGGTCTTTTACATGTTTGAAAAAAGGGTTAGACAAATGTCATTTTATAGGATTGGGTTAAGTCAAGTAAATTCAAGGTTCTTTATGATTAAGGTCTACATGAACAAACGTTAACAATCGCATTGTTTCCGCACCAAATCGAATCATATTGAATAATCGTATCGCTCCCATACTGAACCGTATCATATCATCCCACACTCAAAGATATAATTTTTTAATCCAATCGTAACCTGTTTATCTAGATATGTTTCGAGTCAGCTTCCTGCGAGACATTCCCAACCCTTGTTTGTGCAAGAGTGAGGGAAGAAAGGGAGACCGACAGGCAGATCGGTGCAGCGTCTGCAGTGATGAAAATGGAGCTCTCGATTTTCTGGTCAATCTATGGTCCTGAGCTGTGGGTCGTGACCGAAAAGAACAAGATCACATATAGAAGCGGCCGAAATGCATTTCCTCTGCAGGGTGTCCAGACACTCG
The DNA here is from genome assembly GCF_024500385.1 of Phyllopteryx taeniolatus. Taxonomy (NCBI): domain Eukaryota; kingdom Metazoa; phylum Chordata; class Actinopteri; order Syngnathiformes; family Syngnathidae; genus Phyllopteryx; species Phyllopteryx taeniolatus. The sequence goes on along the minus strand of NC_084515.1, from coordinate 906,906 downwards.
ATCATCCGGGAGGGGCTCAGAGTCGAGCTGCTCCTCCTCCCCCCATCAAGAGGAACCAGATGATGTGGCTTGGGCAGCTCGTTAGGATGACTCCTGGACACCTCCCTGGCTGTTCTGGGCACATCCCACTGTGAGAAGGCCCCTGGCAACGACCAAGGACAAGGTGGAGAGAATATGTCTCTCAGTTGGCTTGGGATGGGAACACCATGGGATCCCTCCGGAAGAGCTGGACGAATAAGCTGGGGAAATGGAAGTCTGGGCTTCCCTGCTTAAGCTGCTGCCCCCGCGACCTGACCGCGGATAACCAGAAGTAAAATGGTAAATGGACTGCACTTATGTGGCGCTTTATCTACACCATCACAGTGTCCAAAGCGCTTTACAAAGCCTCACATTCACCCACTCACACACACATTCACACGGCAATGGGCAATTGCTGCCATGCAAGGCGCTGCCGTGCCCACTGGGAGAAAATTAGGGTTCAGCATCTTGCCCAAGGACACTTGCAGACAGTCGTAGCCGGGATTCAAATCAGTGACCCTTCGGTCACCGCACGACCTGCTCTACTTACTGAGCCACAGCCGGCGGCCTAGTAGATGGATGGATGGACATGGTGAGGTGCAGGTATTATTTTTGTCCACTTGGGGTCACCATCCACACGTTATACTGTTGTATCTGTGCCTTTTAAGTGTGTATGCCTTTAAAAGGCAGGGCCTGGCCTGGTGAGTGACATGGGTGTCAGCGAGTGAGAGAGAAGAGTTGGTTGAATGTTAATTTTTTTTTTGTAGTTTAATTATTAGAGTCATTTGAACAATTGTTGAAGCCCTTACTGTTTTTCAAATATTAGGAGTAATACAAACAAAATCTTGGCTCCTGTAAGAACAAGTAAGTGATGTCTTACGTAGTAGTGACTCATGGTGTACATGTTGTTCTCCAGGTGACATTTGCCATCATTGGGGAGTACGATACCACCCAGTTTTCCATCCCCGGCAAAGTGGAATCCCGCGTCCGTGGAGAAGACGAGGAGGCGAGTGACGTTCCTCCAGCCGATCTGCTCCTCGCACACAGCCACCTGCATGATTGCGTCAAAGCCTCCCTCGGGAGAGTCCAGGTTTCCTGAGATCTGCTGCTGGCTGACCAGCTGGTTGAATTGGTCACCCTTGTTGGTCAGCTTCAGGACATTCTTGTAGCTGAAGGGGCTAGTACAGTTCTGGTTCCCTGTGCATGGGTTCTTGTAGCGCGCCGGAGTGGTGCTGATGTACGGCATCACTGTCTTCTCCACGAATGAGCCGAACCCTGCAGGAAGAGAGACAACTTTTAGGTCTTGGTACTTGTGGTTATTGGAACTGAAGCTCCATTTCCACCTAAATTTACAGAATGTTTTGCTCTGAGAGTTCCAGAAATAAATAAGCATTTTCACCTAAAATTCAAGCAACTTTCAGTTGGCACTGGAACTACTGTAAAGGCGCATATTTCCACCTAAAATTTCAGAAACATTTAGTTATTGGTACCTGCAGAGAAGCCAAACCCTATTATCACCTCACAGGAAGAAACATTTTGATTTTGTCAGAAACATTTGCGTCTCACCAAAAACAAACACGCCACCAGAAGACTCTGAACAACACTAATATTTTATTTCTATCTTCATATTTTTATTATATTTTCTTTCTTTGAATGACAAAATATTGACAGCTTTTTTCATTTGAGTTTTGATTTATTCAATATGATGTCTTGGGATTACATTCATTGCTAAATACACAATAATGTAGTGACAGTTTAATTTACACAATGACAAAAGAAATATCAGGTTGTATGGTCCTTTAGCAAAGCTAAATTGATGAAAAAAGTCAAAATCCGACCTCAGCACTCTATTATGCAAACAAACAACATAGCCGATATTATAAATATTTAATACACCAATACTATTATACTTTACCCTTCGAGGCCCCTCCTCTTGGTTGACGTATGTGATAACGTTACATATTAATTCATTTCTGGACACATTTGGAATGTCCTGTGTGTGGCTGTGGCTTACAGTATATTTTCTGTCTTGAGACTCAATTTGTTGTTCATAATTGTTTATTATTTACTGTTACGTCGTTCCAGCAAGTCTTGTGAAAAGTGTACCCTAGCACCCAAAAGTACTTATAATAGTGTTTCGTGGCTACATTTAAAGGTAGCTTAGCTGTTTCGGATGGCTTAATGGTCTTCTTCTGTTAATTACTACTCGTCTTACTTTACTGATACGATACTTGTCAGAATGGTGGGTTATTCACCGCCATGGAGGCGATGATTAGTAACTTTAAGAGGAGCGGTTGTGCACAGTGTTTAGCCACGTTTAGCAGCCAGCCACAACGGTCGTCAGACATGAGGAAGATGTGATGACATCATCAACAAACCTAACAGCGCCTGGTTGATTGAGTCCAAATCTTGTGTCAACCAATTACAAGCCGCCATACTTATAGGTCAAGCGTGTGATAGCCACTTGCTAGCAAACTCCAAGTGAACATAATGTGCAACCGGAACATTTTCGACTTTGCTGTACCAACGAAAAACATCATAAAGCATAACAAAATCAGAACACTTGGCATCTCGGTGCTTGTAGTTCCAGGAACTAAAGCAGCACTTTCACCTATAATTCCAGGAACTTCTAGTTGTTGGCACTGGAACTATTATAAAGGCGTATAACTCTGCCTAAAATTTCCGTAAATGTTCATTGTTGGTACTGGAACTAGTGTAAAGGGGAAATTTTCTGCCTAACATTTCAGGAATTTGTAGTTCTTGGTACTTGCAGTTCTTGCAACTAAAGCCTCCTTCCACCTAAAGGAACGTGTACTTCTTGGTACTTGTTAACATCTGGAACTAAAGCCCCACATCCAAATCAACCCTGTTAAATGACCCCAGAACTAATTGTAGGCAATAATTCCTTTGATCCAAATACACAATGGTTCCCAAAACTTCCTAAAATGCGCCATCCTCACCAATCCTAAAGTCTGAGGTGATGGTTTGCATTTCCCTCATGAGATCTGTGCCAAGATTCTTGACGTTGTCCAAATCGTCCTTCATGGAGAAAGATAGGTCCATCAAGTAGTACAGGTCAATGGGGTAGTCCTCAGCTCGCTTGAACTTCAGATCGAAAGTCTGTGTCTCACCTGTGGGAACAATTACAACAAAGTCATCGCAGAGGAAATTTCTTTTCAAAAAAAGATTTCTAAAGATGCCTACCGGATCTGAGGGTGAGGGTGAGCTTCTGAGGCTGGATCTGCGTAATCTGCTCTGGTTTGGGCTTGTCCATCTCATCCTTCTTGCGGTTGGTGACAGGTTTGTTCTTGTTGATCACAATGCTGCCGCGAGGGTTCTCAATTTTGGCCACGTTACACTTCCTGGTCCTCAGAGACTCAAGGTCGTCGCAGCGAGCAGACTTGGACTCACCCACCGAGAGGAAGCCCTGACCAACCCACAGAAAATGGCATCATCTTGAACATTTATTTGTCCAGGATCAGGATAAACGTGGACACTTATTTCACTTTTGGAAAGATTTTTCAACTGTTAGTCCTTTAAAAAGGACAAAAAACGTATTTGGTCATCTTAATTTTGACGTAAGTCAAAATGGAGTCCACACACCTCTTCCTTATAAGGCAGTAGAACCATGTGACTTTTGCCAGCCAATCAGAAGAACGGTAGTACTAGTAGTACGAGTAACTGTCCATCCATCCATTTTCTACACCACTTAACCTCACTAGGGTTGCGGGCTACTAGTAACTGTTACTGCTAATGTTGGAAGCTCTGTTTGTTGTCGATTGAATGAAGATGCGTTGCAGAAGAACTTGTGGTTGTGTCAGCGCAAATGTGACTGCAAAAAGTGAAAGTGACTGGCAAATGACAATGATGAAAAGAATGCCGACGGACCTCTTATTTGAGCGTTGGCAATGACGTCTCCAGGAAGACTTTTCAGATTCTTACGGAGCGAGTTTTTATTAACGTCACCTATGTTACATTACGTTTTGACAAAGATGAAAATGTTACTAATGGTTGTTGCAGCACAAATCTGACTGCAAAAAGTGTTTTCAGAGTCGAAAATCACACGTTTATAAGATTCGGACAACAGAAAACTAAATGGACACCGATTCACCATTATTATTCTTGTTTTCTGTGAGGTTTGACGTAAATCTGACAATGTGGGTTCTCTCAGTAGGGCCCAGGAAATAAGATGGCTCGAGAGGACTGCGCCATTGTTTGTTGTTTAAAGCTAGCTAGCTCTGCGGCAACCGTCGTAGTTACGAACTCAAAATCACTGAATGATCGCAATTTCCGCCAGCGCTGACGATAAAATGCTAAATTACTTTGGATATTGAGTATTTTCTGGTGGTGTAGGCAAAGTATTTCGGTGAAAATATCAATGACTGTCTTAAGCCGCAGCCGACATCCCCATTAGCTTGTGCTGTAGCAGTTTTCGAATCTTCCTAGGGTCCATATATAATCAACAGTACAAATAATAGATTAACACAGCACACAGTACATCAATACAGTAGTTACATATGATTCATTGACACAGTAGTCACTCAAAATACATGCTAAGGAGTCAAACAAGTAAACAACACAAAAGACACCAATTAATAATTTTATATGAACTCAAATACTGTTAACACAAAAAAAAAAAACTTTAATCCTGAAGCAACATCTCCCAGATAAAAAGAATATCAAGTGGACATAATGAAACCAAATAGCAGGCATGTCAAACTCGCCGCCTGGGGGCCACATCATTTTATGTGGCCGGCGAAAACAAATAATTCGCATCAACTTCCATGATTCTTACTAAAATCTCTACCAAATTTTCAGATCTTAATATATAATAAATAATGAGATATTGCAAGCATTTTTGTTGTTGTTACCAAACCCCATTTTACAGTAACTTGAACAATAGTTGAACAAACTGTTAACCTTGACCTTTGGTTTAAAAACTATCCTGTTATAATACTATGAACAGGCGATGAAACATTCATATGGTTTCACTGTCATAACGGCCCACTGAGGGAAACCATACTAACAATGTGGCCCGCAACAAAAATGAGTTTTACACCCTTGGTTTAGTCCCTTGGTTTCCCTTATCCTTATTGTGATAGTTTTTGGTTAACTATAACATCTTTAAAAAGACAAAAAAACTGTTTTCGTGATAGGCCTATGGGTTGGTTTCACCAAAAACACCAGTTTCTGACCCAAAGGCGGAGAAACCAAGCTTTTTGTGAAAAGAAACATGGACAACGGTCACTTTGACGCCAATACTTTTTGCCAGTCATGATACAAACAAAACAACAAAAACAAGACTGAGAAAGTGCTTCTAATCGCAAAATAATTTCTTTACGATATACAACTAATAAACTTTTTAATTAAGCTTTTTTTTGTGATTCACTCCATTAACTGCATTATCTTTTCTCACAACCGAGACACACTTTCTACTAACAACTACGACAGTTACACTTTTTATACCATACGTATACATACTCTGTTCGAGTGTGAGATGGCTAAACTTGTCCGACTTCCAACGTGTTGGCATTTCTCTCCCTCAAAAACGGCGGGACAAGCCGAAATTCACACCCCAATGTTTTTATCTTCTACACAAAAGCTGTGCTGATCTTAAATCCAAAGCGATTCAATGCTGCCATCTACAAGGATCTGTTCATCATTACAGTGGTCATCATTACAAACTTAATACTTACAAACTGGGCGAAACCCTCCTCCACACCTTACCGTTAAAAACTGTACACAGGTGTGTGCCATTCCAAATGATGTTCAATCAACTGAATTTACCACAGGTGAACTCCAAGTTGTAGATGCATCTCAAGGATGATCAGTGGAAATCAGATGCACCTCAGCTTAAGTTTGAGTGGCATAGCAAAGGGTGTGAATAAGTATGCACCTATTATGTTTGAATGTTTACATTTTTTATACATTAACATTGTCTGAAAATATGTTTTTAGTTGGTCATTATAGGATATTTTATGGAGATTTTTTAAAAAGAAAACTATACTCCAATCGGCTTTAGAATAAGTCTGTAAAATAGCAAAATGTGGAAAAAGTGAAGGGATGCGAATACTTTCTGGTGGCTGAGTATTTTGTGCCCGAAAAAGGATTAAAGACAAAATTCAGCCATTTGTAGGAGTTGAGAATGGAGCAGGCATGAATGTTAAAGGACAAGAATCCATATTTGGTCATTAAACTTGATACAAAATAGACACCATGTGTCACCATAAGGAAGTAGAACCATGTGATTTCTGCCAGCCAACCAGCGAAGAAAAGTACATGATGATGAATCATTTCCTACAAAGAATTAATGACAAAATTCAGGTATATGCAGCGGTTGAGAATCTATGAATATGAACAATTTGGTGCCAGTTCAAAGTAGGATTGTTGGGCTTTGGGGGAGGTCTATGTTCTAATTTTGTGCTTGTACTTTTTCCCCATTTTACATGGCTGACGTGGACTGATCAAGGCGCTGGAATTTGTCTTGCTCTGAGAGACAAGATGGAACTTGTACAAGGACATAGCACATGTTAACTACCATGTTACGAAAACTGACAGAACCCTCTAAAGTTGTCGTTTATAGATATATATTATTATTATTATTATTATTATATATTTTGCCTGTGAAGCAAAAAAAAAAAAGAAGCTTGAACTTGTTTTTTAATGTCATTGTTGTTTGCTTTTTCTATAAGTGAAGGGAAAAATATTAAAAATAGAAATGGAATTTTTGTGAAAAAGAATTGAGAACTTTAATTTTAAGGCTGTATCGCCCAGCTCTAGGTGAACAATGAGTGTATTTGCATATACAGTGGTTCCTTGCGATACGAGTGACCTAACTTAGGAGTTTTTCGAGATACTAGCCGTTGTTCAGCAAATATTTTCGCTTTGACTTGCAAGTTCTGGTAGCTTAATGCTAACTTCTAATGGGAAATGTCACAGACAGGCTAACGAATAGCTTCTTTGTGGTGGGGAACCTATTTGAACACAAACAGTGAAGAAACCCGTGGACAGATAACAACACTCACAAACACACATACTTCATCCTCTGCGAAGAACCACTAATATTACTGCTTACTGAGACGCTAACACTGCCTCCATGTATGAGACATGTCTGTATTATACTGTGCCCAAGTGGCCAAGGCGCGCACACCAGAAGGAGCAGCACAATGTCATTCATTTAAGTGGGGAAAGATGAGATGAGATTAGATATTTGGCGTTAAGAGCATGGGCGTTAAGAGCGTGGTCACGGAATGAATTAAACGTGTCTCGAGCAGAGTTTCTACTTTTGATGATGTCACATTAGCGCCCTGACCCGATTCTATCAATCAAACAACTGACCTCATCTGTGCACCATCCGCATGACTCGGCCACTTGGATGCACTGACCGCACGACTGAGCGTTGGCCTTGATGCATACGCTTCCCTCTGAAAGAAAAAAATATATATTCATGTAAGCAGCAGCTGTGATTAAGGATGAAGAAACCATTAACACGCATAAATACTCCACTGTCGCGTAAACCTTTACAACATACACTCTAATGACACAGCGGTAAAACAGGGCGCATTTGGCCAAACAGCCAATGCTAGTTTATTATTCTGTATGTTGTATGCTATGGCGAGGCGTTGCGGTGCCATTTTGTTTCTGGAGTACCCTTTGACTAAAGGCCTCTTTATGCTCACGCGGCCGACAAAGCCCGCATTGCATCACTTGACCGACGCATTGGCCCGTGCGGCCCCTGTGGGTCACTTGACGCGCACGCGGCAAATATTGTTGCTGCGCGTAGAATGCCGCGGAGATCATCTCTCGTGATTGGTCCGTTTTAGTCACATGCTGTGATGACGAACTCAGCGTGCCCCTTGGTTCTACATACTATCTACGCCGCCGCCTTCTTGATCGATTTTGCAGCATAATTAAACGTATCATCTGATCATCTTGGTCCATTTGTTCTTGCACACTGTTCCACGGTCGCCATTGTTGTTGCTTCATTCCTTGTTACGGAAAGAAAACTAAAAACAGCTACCGGAAATGGCCAAAAAATGCAGAGGAAACTCCACCTGATAGTCCATCCATCCATCCATCCATTTTCTGAGCCGCTTATCCTCACAAGGGTCGCGGGAGTGCTGGAGCCTATCCCAGCTATCATCGGGCAGGAGGCGATGGCACACATAAACAAACAGCTATTTGCACACACATTCACACCTACGGGCAATTTAGAGTCTTCAATTAACCTACCATGCATAGTGTCCTAGCCAATACCAGCCGTAGCGACACCCCCGACTTGGAGGTGAACTGCGGTACATTTTCCAAACTGCACGTATAAAGGCAAACTGCAGTCGCCACCCGCGCGAGTATAAAGAAGCCTTGAGTCTTACCTTGTTGCGCTTGGCTGAAGCTCAACAGCGCTAACGACAATGCTAGCACAATTAGCCGTAGATCCATCTGGAGACAAAATCATAAACATCAATCAATTAAGTTCATTTTAAATGTTTCACATGCATATACGGATACAAGTATTGGGAGACATTCCACCAACATGAAGAGATAAAACAAGAAAATGTGCCATTTGGACAAAGGTATTGGGACACCTCCAGGATATCAGCTTTGAGTATTAGGACTACACCTTTTACATTACATTTACCAAGACCATATATAGGAATAGGTAGAGTAACATTCAGTACAGTGGTGCCCTAAGATATCATTTAAATTTGTTTCGTGATTACGCTCTTAACTCAAAACACTCGTATCTCAAATCATCTTTCCACACTGAAATGAATGCAAATGCCATGAATCCAATCCATAATAATATTAATATTTACTGTATAAAACATAACATTTTAAATAGAATGTAAAGAATTTAACAGTTTGTACATATTTAATTCATTGCGATTCCTTCTGGTGTGTGCGACTTGGCCAGGTTATAATACAGTCATGAAGACAAAAAAAAAATATTTCACAACTAATAGACGTGACTCAGTAAATTGCTGTAATATTAGTCGTTTTTCACAGAGGATAGTATTGTTAAATTGTCTGTCTACATGTGTTGCTCCATTGTTGAGTTCAAATTTCCGTTGCTTAAACAACAACTTTATTCATAAAGCACTTTAAATACAACCACAGCTGGAAAAAGTGATGTAGCCGGATAAGAATCAAAATTAAGAAATAAAAGCAATTTTTAAAAAAACAAATAAAAATAAAAAAACAGGTGCTGAGTCTTCAGCGGAGTTTCACGCCAAAGAATAAACATAAGACTGGTTTAAATTAAATAAATAAATTTTAAAGAACAAAAACGTTTGGCACTCCTGCCAAGTTGCATGAGTTGTGTCATTGAACCAGTGCTAAGTTTTTATTTTGGGCTGCACAGTTTTTAAAAAAGAAGCCTCTGAGTCTAGTACGGTATGGTTCGGCAGGAGGGGTGGAACCAAGAGCTGTGCTCCTCTGTGTTTACATAGTTTAAGTCACACGGAACAGAAAGCTGCAGAGAACCGACCAGTGGCGAAAGGGTTCAAAATTGTAATGCGTTATAACACCGCCATATAGATGCTATTCGTTAGCCTGTCTATGGTGTTTTGCATTGTTCGTTAGGATTAAGCTAAACATACTTTAAGCCAAATATACGTGGTTGTTTTAAATACACAATATGTAATTCTCTCTGTTTAATGTTTAGTCTGACAGTAAACTTCAATGGGAGTAGCAAAAAACAGCTTGAAGCCTCTTTTCTGAAAATTATTCACGAGCTGCCAAACTGCCACTTGTTGTGAAGTGACGTGAGTTCACTAGCCATACTCTTTTCTCGCATCTAAAAAAAACAAAAAGAAAAAAAAAAAACAATTGGACGGCTCATATTTCGAAAAAACTCGTACGTTGGATCACTCTTATATCAAGGCACCACTGCATGAGAGCAGTTAAAGGATCTAGTAACACATTTTCACTGTCCTCTATTAGGAGTGGGAAGGCAACATCAAAATATGGAGGAAGCACCATCGGAGTTTGTTGGCATCAGCTGCTAGCTCATTGGCACCACCATGATGATGATCCATAATAAAAGTAATCATGTGTTCAGAACTAAATCATAATTTGTATCTTCATTCCTGTATTAGTCAAAGCAGGGAAACAATGACCACAGCAAGGAGAAAAGAAAAAAATAAGTCAGCGTGTCCAACGTCCATATATGGTCAGACTGAATCCCAGCCATCCCAGTGAGACACACAAACAAAATGTTCTTCCCTTTGGAGCGCGAGGCTAACAGCTGTGAGCTAAAACAGGAAACAGAAGGCTGGATGTTCCTTGACGGCCTCCTCGATGTTAAATTCACACCTCATATGTACACACACAAAAAAATGTGGGTGACACATACTGTATGCTAATATACTGTTAAAAACCACATCCTGTCACCAGTATTTCACACTGATAACACATCTACAATATTTTATTAGCAAAAATGAGATACTACTTCCTCATTTGCCATCAACATTAGGACCGATTTATTTACTAACCAACGATTTACTGCCCCGACATATGTATTTGTCGTGCATTTTTCAACAAATAGGCGTGGAGGAGGGTGTCGCCCATCCCACCTGTGAAGTGAAATTCATTCATTCGTTCTTTTTCCGTACCGCTTATCCTCACTAGGGTCGTGGGCGTGCTGGAGCCTCTCCCAGCTATCTTCAGGCGAGAGGCAGGGTACATCCTGAACTGGTCACCAGCCAATCGCAGGGCACATACTGTATAAACAGCCATTCACACTCACATTCACACCTACGGGCAATTTACAGTATTCAATTAACCTACCACGCATGTTTTTGGGATGTGGGAGGAAATCGGAGTATCTAGAGAAAACCCACGCAGGCACTGGGAGAACATACAAACTCCACACGGGTGAGGCGGGCCAGCTGTTTTTAACACATTTTTGGGTGCGGAATCCAAAACTGATACTTTTCTCTATCACATCAAGTTTTTGAAAAAAAAAAAAAAAAAACGAAACGAATAAAACGAAATAGAGCTTATAATGGTATGCCCATGGTTACAAGGTTAAGAGAAAAGCCAGCACAAATCCTCTTAATTCCTACTATGCTAGCTTTCTGTTTGCAGATATTGATAGTACTGACCTATTGGAAGCTGCACACACCTCTAACCGCACTCTCAATTGTGACTGCACAAATAAGTTGCCACGTAGCTGTAGATGTCTTACTATAGATAAGCAGTGGAATTTTGCTTATCTGGAGGGTAAGCTGTGGAGAAAAAGCGATGTGCTAGAAAAAAACTGACTGCAATTTTGGAATCAGCATGGCAATTTAAAAAAAAAAAACTTTTATGCTGATTATAGTTTTAATCAGCATAAAAGGTTTTTTTTTCAAATTGTTCCCCGGTGCTTATTTATTATTAAAGATTCATTTTGAACTGAAAAAATGTTAAATGTAGTGAAATAAAAATCAAGATTTTTCCCTTACATGAGGAATAATTGTGATTAATAATCGTGATTACAATATTGATCAAAATAATCGTGATTGTTATTTTGGCCATAATCGTGCAGCCCTACTAAGCAGTATAAAAATCTCCTTGCCACACATGTGTAGCTAGCCATAACATCACGTGTGTTTCTGTGGCTAAACCGTTAGGCACACTTAGCCAGTCCTCGTCACTGGGAACTAAGACGATTAGCTTTAACGATGTGGGCCCATTTAAAACCACATAGTCACCAATCAGGAGTAGGGATGAACGATTTTGGAAAATACACTTAATTTAGATTTTTTTTGTTTTGTTTGTTTGATTTAAACCAATATTGCAATTGGGATTCTGGAGAAAGTTCGTTATCTTCAGCATTTTTCATTAAACACAAGAAATAAATTATTCTACAGTATGACCAACACAACATTGGATACAGCCAACAAATAACTCTTTCCTGTAGGCCAGGCCTAAAATGTTATGATGAATTGATATGATGAACAAATCTGTATTTTATTACTTACTTACTACTTTGAATTGGGAAAAGAAAACCCTTCCATCACAGTAGAATACTGACTTATTGATTTAACTTCATGCTTTGTAAAAATGTAATACTCTATAATGATGCGCTTGTCAGTAGCACTGCTGTCAGTGTAAGTCAAGTACAGAGATGAAGTGGAGAGTGACGTAAGTGACACTTTCATCACTAAGATGTGCATATAAAAGCGATTGAAATGGTAAACTATGTTATATGTTGATTAATGATCTTGTCAATTACACTACAAGTATTGAGATGATTCACTTGTTATTTTATAATCCTCAAGAAGGATCTTCAGGACTATGTAGAATTTTCTCCAATTCAAACTTTTTAGTGATGATGTATGCATGATGTATGCCTTGGGCCCTCAAATGTCGAGCTAGTTACGCCCTGATTCGAGACAGCGCCTTAGTGATGGGGACGGCAGTTCTTTTGAGTGTACTGAATCAAAGATTCATTCACCGAATCGTTCAGTTCTTTTTCACCAAATCATTCAAGTGCTTCCTCATTCAGTTAATGATCCATCCTGAGGTTCACGTTCACTCAACACGTTCACCGAAGAACTATGCGTTGTTGTTGTCACGTAACCTATGAAAGGCGGGGAGATTTAAAAAATAAAAATAAAAAATAAAATAAAAAAACATACGCTAAATTACCACCTACTTATCTCTTTCTCAGCAAGCTCTCGAACACCCAGGACCGGTTGTGACTCGAGAACATGCGTCCAGCGAGCTCAGCTACCGAACATCCTTCCGCGTCCCCTGATGTCCAGCTAGGCTATCGCCGGCCGGCGTGACTTCTCTGCATTCCACCACAGTGGACAGCGTCACTGACACAAGCCCCCGCCAACCGGGCTTCCTGCTCACTCACCTTACTGTTACTGTCATCTGATTAGTGGAAAGCGTCTTTGAGTGTCTTGAGAAGCTCTATATAAGTTTAATGTATTATTATTATTATGAATTTTTTTTTAATAATCACAGCGCAACAGTGGGAATGATATGTATGCGTACGTACATACAGTTATTATTAATTTACATTTCTTTTAAATATGTGTGCTTGTTTTCATGTGCTTGACTGACTCAACATTAGCCGTTAGCTTGAACAAACAGCTGCTCGTAAAAGCTACCCCTGCGAGGACGTCACGACTTCCGGTTAAAATCACTCATGAGTACGTTCACTTGCGTTCCTTGCGCAAACGAATCACTCATCGTACTCGGACATCGCTCCTTAGCAGATCACAAACAAAGAAGTTCAACAAACGAATTCTAACGGATCGCGAACGATAAGTTTAACGAATGTATCACTCTTCAGTCCTTCAGTTCCTCAGTACACCTGTTCACTGAACGAATCACTGAGTTCACTTAAGTCCCTCCGCGCCTTCACGGCGCTGCCTGATGCTGGCTGCTCATTGGTAATTTGCCAAAGATTCAGAAGTAAGTGACAGAATGCTTCAGCAGTTCCATTGTAAATATCAGACAAATATAATCCAAGTGAACTTAATTGTGTTTTTAAATTGTGATTTCATTAATTAAGGAAAACAACTATTCAGTTACCTGGCCCTGTGTGATAAAGTAATTATCCCCGTTAACTAATCACAATTTGTAATTAATTTTCACTCATCACACCCAAGCCTGATTACCTCCAGACCTGTTCAATCAAGAAATCACTTAAACAGAATCTGTCCCGACAAAATCAAGTTTGACAAAAGATCTTAAAAAACAGTCGAGAAATATAGTAATTGACATCTATCAGTCTGAAAAGGGTTACAAAAGCCATTTCTAAAGCTTTAGGGTTCCATCGAACCATAGGGAGAGCCATTATCCTCACATGGAGAAAACATGAAACAGTGGTGTACCTTCCCAGGAGTGGTCAGCCTACAAAGATTACCCCTAGAGAACAGCAATGACTCATCCAGGAGGCCACAAAGGAAGTCAGGACAACTTCTAAAGAACTGCAAGCCACCCTTGCCTCAGTTAAGATTAGTGTTCATGACACAACAATAAGGAAGAGACTGGGAAAAAAATGGCATCCATGGCAGAGTTCCAAGGCAAAAACCACTGCTGTCCAAAAAGAACATAAAGGCTTGTCTTTTGCAAAAAAATAAAAAAATTAAAATCTGAATGATTCCCACGACTTTTGGGAAAATCTATGGACAACCGAGATGAAAGTTGAGCTTTTTGGAAGGCGTGTGTCTCGTTACATCTGTCGTAAATGTAGCACAGCATTTCAGAAAAAGAACATCATACCAGCAGTCGAACATGGTGGTGGTAGTGTGATGGTCTTGGGCTGCTTTGCTCCTTCGGCACCTGGACAACTTTGCTGTGATTGATGGAACCATGAATTCTGCTCTGTAACAGACAATCCTAGTCTACTATTTTTTTTTGTAGGTTTGGTGCTTATTTTGTCATAGAGCACAATACTCTGTGGGTCATGAAAGATCAGTCAAAACGCAAGATCAGCAAAAAAAAAAAAAAAAAAACTTAACTCATTCAGGTTGATGCAATGATATAAAAAATATAGATTGGATTAAATCTTGAAAGTACACTTTAGGATTGTTTAATTTGTTTTTCAAAGTACAAACTTAGCTTTGTTACACCCACAAATACTTGTTACGCTCACTGGGACCAAAAAAAATAAATAAAAAAATTAAAAAAATAAATAATAATACATTTTAAAAAACACCATAGATGACAGTTCATTTAGGGAAAAAAGGCAAATCACTCATAAATTTGAAGAAATTGAGGACTAGTGCTACCGTAAAAAATATGAGTTAACAATACAAAAAAATGGCCTTTTGTAATTTTTTTCTTTTTTGTTTAGAAAACATTCAGTAGTAGTGGGATTGATGATTGAGAAAGAACAATAAAAGGTAAAGCATTTTTTGCAGTTAATAAATACAAATGCAAACTCTCTTAGCATTCATGTTAAACTTGTGCTAATTGCCAAACATGAAGGTGTTCTCACTTCATGGTTGGATAAGAACAGAACAAACGGACCAATACAAAAGTAAAAAATTGTTGAAATGTTCAGTTCTCTTTGCTTGTGGTCCATCCCTGAGAAAAGCTTAGAGGACAAGCTAATATTTAGCATCAAAGTAAACAAGACTTTGTATGGTTATACTGAAGGAGGAGTAGTTCAGTGGTGAAGTCGGCTGAGGAAACGCACTGGCCAATCGAAGACAAAGAACGAGCTGCAGCTATTTATGAGACTTGTTGATTTTCAACAATGTTTCCGCACTAGATGAACTACTGCACTACACTTCAGTGCTTAAATTTTATTCAGGAATTTGGTGAGGATTTTATCGTTACCTGAAACACAGAATAACTTTTTGTGTTTTTTTTCTTTTCTTTTTTTATGACACATAAATGACGAGTTCTAGTAATGTAGCCAACAATTGTTTTTGTTTTTAATCTGACAATTCTAGTCAAACAAATCATATGTGCTTTTTCTTGAATAGCGAATAAACAAATGTACACAAACCTTGAAACAGAACTGAAATGGTAGTTTGTCACGACAGCACTATAAAAAAATGCATTTCCAACAAGTGGAACAGTTCAGTTTGGATCATTTCATGTTGATGCATTACTATAAAAACAGTACAGTGTCATGTTAGGACATGTAAGAGGGGTTCTAGCAGACAGAGCGAATAATTGAGCTTTGATGTTTTTACGATACCTTGTCTTTGTTGGCCACTTCCTCTTTGGATTGTTGAGTAACTAGCTCCACTTTGATAACATCTGAGACTCACCTACCTGACTCACATTTGTACTTTTATCTCACTTTCATTAAAAACAGTTAAAGTGAACAGTAATGTGGTTGTGTTTAATAAACAAGCGCAAAATGTCAACTTAATGTTGTTAAGCTTTAAAGCACATCTGTTAAAGTTTAGACAATGTTCAACAATGCAACTTGGTAACAATTTATTTGTTTAAGGGTAGCACATTTTAATATTAAACACTTAACAAGAAACAACTGCAACAATGTGACTATTTTAGCACCCTGCTTCCTGTTATGCTTTGCTGATGTATAGCTTCCTCCTCTGCTTTAAAAAAATATATATATATACAGATGAACATTTTGATCACTCCTAGGGGGGCTGAGTGTGAGTTTTGGGGTCATGTGATGGTCTCATAACCATTTGCCAACCCATCCCCCTTCTTGCTTTGCCAGCTGGTCGGACGGACAGCGCACCCCCACCTGCTGCTCCAGCTAGACCACTTTCAGTCCATTAAGACTCCCCGCTTCTCTACTACTAAGACACCCCCCCCGAACCAAACGAACACTCACTGCTTGACTCCTCAATCAGAATCACACCCAGGACCAGCCACAATTCCTCATTCCAAACTACAAGCAGGAGCATCTTTAGTTGTGTCAGGACAGGTTGCAGACAACTCATGACTATCAGAATGTTTACACAGTGTGAAGAGAGAAAAAAAAATCTAATTATTTGATGGAAAAACATGTTTAAAGCTTCATGTAAAAACCTTGACATAATACCCGATCAAATTGGTCACAGTGGAGTTAGCACGTGGCTATAAACCACATTATTACCACATAAACAGACGAAAGGTGTGGGACAGACAACACGTCTGAGACAGACAACACGTAATGCGTTGATCAGACTACAAGACAAATTTGGCCTTTCACGATTGCACTATGTCAGACTACTGCAATAAAATCTTGTATTCCGATACCACCGCATACAGTTTTTTACAATCACTGGGCTTTATCTTGTCAACTCAGACGCGACCGGATACACTCGTGACCACGACCAAGACAACAATCAATCGGGTTGTGTGTATAAGAACTAAATGGGGGAAAGCGTGTGTTGGTGATCACCGGTGCTCGGGAGAGGACTTTAATTCAAGGCTTGCTTGAGGTATGTTCACGTACTTTTAATACGATACGGCTCACAAGCAGGCAACAAAACGTTATGTAGCCTAGCAAGTTAGTGCCAGCACTAACGGTTGTACAGGCGTTTTGTCGAATCATGCTCTAAAGTTCCGGTGTGTGTGCAGTAATGTAATTACAATAAAGTAATTTAATTACCGTAAGTTATCACCCATTATTTCTGTCATGTTGTAATGTTGGTTTGACCTGGCTGGTTAGAATATATGACCTGACTAGAGCAGTGATTTCCAACCTTTATGCAGCCAAGGCACATATTTTACAACTGAAAAATCTCACGGCACACCAACAAACAAAAATGTCACACATTAATTACTGTATGTACTTCCTGCCATCTAATAGAAGTACATTTATTTGTTCTGTCTGTCACTATGCCTCACTGGCATAAATAGATGAACAAAGATATATTTATTGTACAAAGATATATTTATTGTAAATAATTTTTTGAGCAAGTAAATGAGCAAGTCATTTAAATGGGTGTTGTTTCAGACTGTTTCTGGACTCGGAAAGCTAATGCGGAAATCAAACAAAAAAGGGTACCAAGTGTACAGTTAACCTCCAATCGAAAGTCAAACCTAACGTTCAACGTGTACGTTCAGGTTGTTGCTGTTCCGCTATTGGTGGTAATACACATTTCAAGCTGTTGCTAATCAAAGAAGAGGAAAACATGCTCATGCTACAAATAATGCTAACCGTAAAGTAGCAAAGATGCTTAAGCTAGGATTTGTGTCATGATCTGTGTGAAAAAACAAAGGAATAAAAACCTTAAACAAGATTTTAGCATGTTCGGAATCGAGAGTTGGAAAAATCTCAGTAATCCTGTTAGAAATTCATCTGGATGTGATACGACTGGTCGGGAGCAGGTGATCCCTTGTGAAGACTAACGACAACCCACAAGACTTGAAATGGGACCACTCAAAATCGAGTCGGACGAATTGAAATCAGGTGAAAATTTGGTGAAATTTACACATTGAACGAATGGTTAGCATGTCAGCCTCATTCCAAAATCATACAGTACATGTTAGCTTTATTGACGATTAAATTGCCCGTAGGTATGAGTGTGAAAGAATGCCTACATGATTGCATATGTTAAGTTGCCACAAAATTGGAAAAACGTGCGATATGGGTATTGAATATTGTGATAGACATTATTGTGATATTTAACTTTGCTCAAAGAAATATTTTTATTATGTAATGAAATAAATACCGGCGGCATGGTGAGCGTCTGGTTAGAGCGTCTGCCTCACAGTTCTGAGGTCCAGGGTTCAATCCCCAGCCCCGCCTGCGGGGAGTTTACATGTTCTCCCCGTGGCTGTGTGGGTTTTCTCCGGGCACTCCGGTTTCCTCCCACATCCCAAAAACATGCATGGTAGGTTAAGTGACAACTTTAAATTGCCCGTAGGTGTGAATGTGAGTGCAAATGGTTGTTTGTTTATATGTGCCCTGCGATTGGTTGGCAACCAGTTCAGGGTGTGCCCCGCCTCCTGGCCGATGATAGTTGGGATAGGCTCCAGCACGCCCACGATCCTAGTGAGGAGAAGCGGCTCAGAAAATGGATGGATGGATGAAATAAATACCTTTTTTCACGTGGCAAAATAAGCAGGCTATATGTATTCTCCCATATTTCAGACGTGTTATACATTTTGGACAAAAGTTGTTTGTTGTTTTCGGGCTCGCTGATTTCCTTCTAGCCCACGTCTGCCATTCTTCCTATGCCTGCTGCTTCTGAGATTCTTAGTACTGTAAGTAAGCCTATGGGTCCATTCTAGCCAATATGAGACCAGTATCTAGGGGCGGGGTGACGTCACATCTGATTGATCAAACTTGGATAAACATCAAACTCACCCAACAAAGCAAACAATGGCGGATGCGTATAAATTTATTCCACGTCTTTGCAATACAATATATTCCACGTGCCATTATCGCGATACTGATATTTTTTCCATAAATTCCACAGCCCGACTACGTGCCCTGCGATTGGCTGGCAAACAGTGTAGGATGTACCCAGCTCTTGCCTAAAGTCACCTGCGAGAGGCTCTAGCTCACCTGTGACACTAATGAGGACAAGTGCTAAAGAAAATGGATGTGTAGCACATTTATGGACTATTTAAAGTGGTTTCACAGTTCAGGTTTTAATAGGCAAGATGATAACTTGAAGTCAGTAAGCGCAGGACGCACTGTCAACATCATGTTCCAATTGGCCGATCTACCCAGGCTGCATGGCTATCTTGTAACTGAACAAAATGGTGACGGTTTGTGGGTGACATGGAGGAGATGCCAGACCTCCAGATGATGCTCAACTTGAACGAAAAGCATGCATAAGTGTGATACCATTTCAGTGATTACATCATTTTTTAAATCTGCTTACACCACCCTAAATCATGTTCAATCGCTAACTGAATACACAAAAACACAGGTGTAAAACTGGTGGCCCGGGGGCCAGATCCGGCCCGCCACATAATTTTATGTGGCCCGCAAAACCAAATCAAAATTGCTCATTGTGTTCTGGTGTAATACCATTGAGATATTTGCAAACATTTTTTGTTACCAATCCACCTTTGAAAAAAAAAATTCATAGTTGAAAAACGTTTTTAAAGGCTTCTGATTTCAAAACTGGTTATTCAATGTGTTCCGTATACTGTATGTAATTACAGTATATGAGGTAATCTTTCATTTATATGGGTTCACAGTCGTAGCGGCCCTCCGAGGGAAGTCATAACTACGATGTGGCCCGTGACAAAAATGTGTATGACACCCCTGCACTAAAACAAAAATCACTACTTTATTAAGACTGTTATTGATGAAAACAGTAAGACGTGTTGCCTGCCCCAACCATCCTCTTTAAACTGTGCGCTCACACTGACTCGCTGACCAGACAAAAAACATTTAATGTCAAATGACTGTGGTTACGTCATCTTCCCAAACTGTTTTGTTGTTGGTCCATTCTTCCTTGCAGAATTGTTTAAATTCATCAAAAAGGGAGGATTTTTTTTACCACAAACTGCCTTTTTAAAGTCATGCCACTGCATTTCAATCAGAGTCAAGTCTGGACTTTGAACATTCTCTCTCCAGGATGTGAGACGCATCTTCAAACAACAAAAGATTTAAAAAAGAGGCAGGCCCAGACCATGTTTCCCATCTTGCCTCAAAGTCTGCGCGGACCAGCTCGCTCCAGTCTTCACACAGATATTCAATAGATCTCTGGAACTGTGCGAAGTTCCATCCTGTTTCAAACGCTTCACCATCATTCCAGTCCCCAAGAAACCTGCAATCTCGGGTCTAAATGACTACAGGCCTGTCGCTTTGACATCTGTGGTCATGACATCTGTGGTGATGAAGTCCTTTGAACGTCTCGTGCTGGACCACCTCAAGAGTGTCATAGGTCCCCTGCTGGACCCCCTGCAGTTTGCCTACCAAGCGAACAGGTCTGCAGATGATGCAGTCAACATGGGACTGCACTTAATCCTCGAACACCTCGACAGTGCAGAGACCTACACGAGGATCCTGTTCGTGGACTTCAGCTCAGCGTTCAACACCATCATCCCTGAACTCCTTTCATCCAAGCTTCTCCAGCTCAGCGTCTCACCTGCCATCTGCCAGTGGATTTACAGCTTTCTGACAGGCAGGACACAGCAGGTCAGGCTGGGGGAGGCCACCTCATCCACACGCAGCATCAGCACTGGGGCGCCCCAAGGTTGTGTCCTCTCTCCGCTGCTCTTCTCTCTCTACACGAACGACTGCACCTCAGCGCACCCGACTGTCAAACTCCTGAAGTTTGCAGATGACACCACTGTCATCGGCCTCATCAAGGACGGTGACGAGTCTGCATATCGACAGGAAGCGGAGCGGCTGGAGTTGTGGTGCAGCCGACACGACCTGGAGCTGAACACGCTCAAGACTGTAGAGATGATCGTGGACTTCGGGAGGCATCCTTCGCCACAGCTGCCCCTCACGTTGTCCAGCTGCCATGTGTCAACCGTCGAGACCTTCAAGTTCCTGGGAATTACAGTCTCTCAGGACCTGAAGTGGGCGACCAACATCAACTCCGTCCTCAAAAAGGCCCAGCAGAGGATGTACTTCCTGCGGGTTCTGAGAAAGCACGGCCTGCCACCGGAGCTCCTGAGACAGTTCTACACAGCGGTCATCGAATCAGTCCTGTGTTCTTCCATCACAGTCTGGTTTGGTGCTGCTACAAAAAAGGACAAACTCAGACTGCAACGGACAATCAAAACTGCTGAAAGGATTGTCAGTACCCCCCTACCCACCATTGAGGACTTGCACGCTGCCAGAACTAAGGGCGTGCAAAATCCTCTCGGACCCTCCGCACCCCGGTCACCAGCTCTTCCAGCTCCTTCTCTCAGGTAGGCGCTACCGATCAATGCAAACTAGAACTAGTAGACATTCCAACAGCTTCTTCCCTCTTGCGATCAACTTCTTAAACACCTAACCTACAATTCCTTTACAACATGCTGGCAATTTTTTGACTTGAGTTCGTTGTCACATTTCCGTGGGGCCAATTATGTATTACTCGTGCACTCACTGTAGTTGTCTCGCCATGCTGCACTATTTTCATATACTGGCCACTCATGCCAGAGTAGCATCTTCTCCATTTGCACACTGATTGAGGAGTATCTGTAACATTTGCACAACCAACATTGTCCCAGATTATCGCACTACTCGTCACTTTAAACCGCATACACTCGTTGAAGTCTCAGCGCCCTTTGCACAATGGTCATTGCACCGGACTATTGCAATATTAGTCATTCGAACTGCTCTAAGTGCTAGAGGACTCTGCATCTTTTTGCACAATTGTAAAAAAAAATAAATTAATAAATAAATATACCGGCATTACCAGATAACTAACAACCCTTTACTGCTCAGTGACTGTTTTTTTTGGCAATGTCTTTCTGTCTCCAAAGTGTTCTGTAAATTGACTGTCTGTTGTCGTACTAGAGCGGCCCCAACTACCGGAGACAAATTCTTTGTGTGTTTTTGGACATACTTGGCAAATAAAGATGATTCTGATTCTGATTCAGAACTTTATGTTAAAGAGCAGAATTCATGGTTCCATTAATCACAGCAAGTTGTCCAGGTCCTGAATGAATAAGCAGCCCAAGACCATCACACTACCACCATATTTGACTGTTGGTATGTTCTTTTTCTGAAATTCTGTCCTATATTTACACTAGCTGTAACGAGACACACACCTTCCAAAAAGCTCAACTTTCATCTCGTCAGTCCATATAATATTGTCCCAAAAGTCTTGGGAATAATTCTGATGTTTCTTTGCAAACGTAACAAAAGCCTTTATGTTTTTATTTTTTGGGTCAGCAGTGGTTTTCGCTTTGGAACTCTGCCAAGGATGTAATTTTTTCCCAGTCTCTGTCTTATAGTTGTGCCATGAACACTGACCTTAACTGAGGCAAGGGAGGCCTGCCATTCTTTAGAAGTTGTCCTGAGTTCCTTTATGGCCTCCTGGATGAGTCAATGCTCTTCTCTTGGGGTAATCTTTTTTGACCGGTCAATCCTGAGAAGGTTCACCACTGTTCCATGCTTTCTCAATGGAGGATAATGGCTCTCCCTATCGTTCGCTGGAATACTAAAGCTTTAGAAATGGCTTTTATAATCCTTTCCAGACTGATAAATGTCAATTACTTTATTTCTCGACTGTTCTGGAATTTCTTTGGATTGTGTCATTTTTGTTGCAGCTTTTTTAGATCTTTTGCCCAACTGTCGTGATTTCTTGATTGAGGCACGGTGGACGACTGGTTAGAGCATCAGCCTCACAGTTCTGAGGTGCGGGGTTCAATCCCCGGCCCTGCCTGTGTGGAGTTTGCATGTTCTCCCCGTGCCTGCGTGGGTTTTCTCCGGGCACTCCGGTTTCCTCCCACATCCCAAAAACATGCATGCATTGGAGACTCTAAATTGCCCGGAGGTGTGAATGTGAGTGCGAATGGTTGTTTGTTTGTATGTTCCCTGCGATTGGCTGGCAACCGGTTCAGGGTGTACCCCGCCTCCTGCCCGATGATAGTTGGGATAGGCTCCAGCACGCCCACGACCCTAGTGAGGAGAAGCGGGTCAGAAAATGGATGGATGGATTTCTTGATTGAACAGGTCTGGAGGTAATCATGCTTGGGTGTGATCTGTGAAAATTTATCAAAAATTGTGATTAGCCACAATTAATTAATGATTTAACAAGTGGTGGTCAAACTTTTGTTTAAGTAATACTTTTTTTACACAGGGCCAGATAACTTTGAACGCTTGATTTCAGTTGTTGCTGCTGAGGATGGCCCAACCAGTTTAGGTTTAGGGGCCATTACTTTTTCACACAGGGCCAGATAACATTGAATAGGTTTATTTTTTCCATTAATAAATGAAATCACCATTTCAAAACAGCATTTTAAGTTCACTTGGGTTATATTTGTCTGATATTTACATTTGTTTGATGATCTTAAACATTAAAGTGGGGAAACTTTGGAAAAATATAAGAATTTGAGAAGGGGGGCAATACTTTTTCACAGTGGTGTATATAAAACACATCCAGACTAAATCTTAAGGTGACATAACGCCGCACGGCTCCTGCGAAATGAGGAAGAGGCAGTGTTGTATGACACTTCTCAGACAGTTCAAGCTTTCAAGAGAGTTAAGAAATTGTTCACAAGCTATTTTCAATACTTTAAATTACAACGTGGGACAGACCAATTCTATCGTGTTGTGAAAAATATCAAATTTACTATGTTTAAAGTTTGTCGTTATACACTTAACAATTTTGAATGTATTTTATCAAACAATTGATTAATTAATTACAAATAAAGTAAAACTAAATTAATTATTACTTAATTAAAATAAATAATTGCACATATTTCAATCAATCATCTTTTCTTTTCGGCTTGTCCCGTGAGGGGTTGCCACAACACGTCATCCTTTGATTTATGATTTATTGTAAATAATATAATTTTGAAAATATTAGTAAAAGTTGGTTCAATTTTCTTTGTATTTTATTAAATAATTTGTTAATTAATTCATAAACAGAGGTTTAAATTATAATTAGTTATTGAACTATTCCACATACTTTTAAAAATTTACTTTGGAACATTTATTTTTTCCTCTTAAAAATCAAACATGGCCCTTGATCACAACAGTTTGCCCACCACTGGTTAAAAATGTTAAAATGTGACATGACCAATAAAGGTGTCATGATGGCGACAAATTAATTCCCTTTACATATTTTGGAAACTTGACCAACTTCTGCTACACTGTGGAGGTTTCACTGTATTGTTACATGAGTTCTCAAGAAGAAAAAGTCATCATCCATGACTCAAAGATGACAACTAGGCGGAGGAGAGTGTGTGTGTGTGTGGGGGTGAGTGGGTCTTAGTTTTTGTAACACAGACTCCGGAGACTTTTCTACACCGTCTCTGGAAAAAATGTCTAAGGCATAGCTCAGGAAGTGACTCACTGTCCTCATGTCTCCAATTAGCAGGACAAATGAGGAACAGGACATTTGTTGTGTACGTCGAAATATTTTATTTTCGATTTGTTGCTAGACTACATGAACAATTCGACATGAAAAAAAAAAAAGCCTCAGGATACAATTCCTTCACGGGAAGTCAGCCAGGCAGGTCCGACAAGTCCCGACTTGTCAGAGAAGAAGAGGACATCTGCAGTACCATCTGGCCAGATTTTCTGGTTAACCAGCAGAGTGCAAGCCAAGACCTCCATGTGGACCACTGAATGTTGGACTTGATACACACAATAAATCAGAACCACACTGGAGTCTCCAGGGATACTTTCAAAGCATGCTGTGTTGCAAGCATGTCAGATAAATGGAAGTAAAAAATACTTTTTTTTTTTAAAGTTGTATTGACAAACTATAGAGACTGGCAAGACAAAATGGAGGTAGCCAGTTTAACTTTAAAAAAAAAATACTTCTTCAATCAGCCTAATCTTGAAATCTGTATTTAAACATATCACAAATGGAAACATTCATTCATTTTCCATACTGCTTATCCTCACTAGGGTCGTGGGCGTGCTGGAGCCTATCCCAGCTACTGTATCTTCGGGCGATAGGCGGATACACCCTGAACTGATCACCACCCAATCGCAGGGCACTTATAAACAAACAACCATTCGCACTCACATTCACACCTACGGGCTATTTACAGTCTTCAATTATGCTACCATGCATGTTTTCGGGATGTGGGAGGAAACCGGAGTACCCGGAGAAAACCCGCACAGGCACGGGGAGAACATGCAAACTCCACACAGGCGAGGCCGGAATTGAACCCCGGTCCTCAGAAATGTGTGGCAGATGTGCTAACCAGTCGTCTACCATACCGCCACAAAGGAAAACAAAATTATTCAAAATCCTTAAAACTAATCACAAATGTACACTTGAAATGTCAGATTAAGACATTCAATACAGTCCTGTAGATGGCAGTAATGTGCCTTTTGTTGTTTCAGACATTTGTGGTCTGGGAATGCTACAAATCTGCCACGAGGGGAGAGTCAAAACTTAAGATGTTTTTTTCCCCTAAAGTGTACATTTCTTATGTTTTCAGGGTAGTTCAGTTCACATTGGCATCAAAACTTCGTCATACAAGTCGAAATCCATCCATCCATCCATCCATTTTCTGAGCCGCTTCTCCTCACTAGGTTCGCGGGCGTGCTGGAGCCTATCCCAGCTGTCATCGGGCAGGAGGCGGTGTACACCCTAACTGGTTGCCAGCCAATCGCAGACAAGTTGAAATTTGACCCGAATTTTTGTTAATAATATGTCTCCAAAGTTGGCATTTCCGGTCTGTAGAATCAGAATGCTAATGCTAACAATAAGTAGGCTTTACACGATCAGGATTTTTGCGACCGATCACCGATCAGCAAGTTTAAAAAACGATAACCGATCCGATCACAAGATGGAGCAATGTGTCTATTTAAATGGCTTGCTCATTTACTGTATATACTTGTGTACTTAATTGCTCTTTTTCTTTTTTCTTTTTTACAATAAATAATGTATCTTTGTTCATCTATTTATGCCAGTGAGGCATAGTGACAGACAGAAAAAATGAATGGTCTTCTATTAGATGCCAGGAAGTACATATTAGGCTTTACACAATCAGGATTTTTGGGGCCGATCACAAAGTTTAAAAAAACGATAACCGATCCGATCACAAGATGGAGCAATGTGGCCATTTAAATGACCTCTTCCTTTACTGTATATACCTGTGTACTTAATTGCTCAAAAATATATTTACAATAAATAATGTATCTTTGTTCATCTATTTATGCCAGTGACGCATAGTGACAAATGAATGGTCTTCTATTAGATGGCAAGAAGTACATACAGTAATTAATGTATCCGTTTTACGTGTACTTTAACTTTATGTGACCAGCCTAAAAAGAAGTCTAGATGTTATTAAAGTTAAACTACGCACTTTCAGTAAAATGTCCGTGAAGAGCAATTTCTTCTTCTTATATTGGGCTGTGATTGGGACTCACCATCGCTCCCCGAGGTCCAAAGAGGTATTCCAAAACCGGGACAGACCAGCTCAACACCAACATTACAAATATTAATATTTATTGAGTTGAGAATGCATATATAATACCAGGAAATACTGTATACGTGTACCTTTTACACACACTTTAATGCAAGATTCGCATTAAACCACATGAGCCACTTTACGACGGTATAAAATAATAAAAAAAGCGATATAAAGAGCAAATTAGAATGAAATGATAAGTTAGTGAATGATAGTAAGGTTTAAGAGGTAGGAAACCTGTTTTTTAAAATTTTATTTAAAAAAATTAAAGTAATAAATCACATTCGGTGAACAAATAAGTGCTGTTTGCTTGCCTCAGTGGCCGACTTTTTGTTCAAACTTTCACACATTCTTTTGAGGAATAGATTAGGCAACACAAAAAACACATTACTTTACAAAAAAATGCATCCGTGCGGTAATAAAAGTACCTTTTCTTTCAATGTTAATCCACGGGCAAACGTAACCGCCCGAAGACACACATTCTTTCTTTTGTCGTCGAACAGTTGAAACACGGCCAACTTTTAAAGGCGAACAAAAGGTGTGAAACGCACTTATTAAAAGCGAAACTTACCTTATAGTTAGTTCCAGTAGAGTCACAAATTCAATAACGTATTATTCCAACAGAAAGCAATATTTTATCCCACAAAAGCACAATGAAAGAGTGAGTAGCTGTGCAACAGCTAGCTGGGGAGGAAAAAAAAAAAAAAAAAAAAACGTCACCAGGGTTCGCTTGGTTTTTTACTCAGGCAACTTTTCCACAGCTTTGGGGGACTTTTTGTCTTGTTTTCCCACTAATATTTAGTCCTCGTTAAGTTACGAAAGTCAAGCGGAGAGGAGGCTTCATCGGTTGGTCGGACACGGCAGGTCCTTTTCCTGGGAACAACTCGGCTGTTTTTTCATGAGATGCCCCACTCACCGCTCTGACTGAACTGAACAAACAAACCTTTTTCTTCTTCGGGGGCAGATACTATTGGCACACCCCACCCACCCGGCTACAACGACGGCACTTAGCGGCCGAAGCAACAAGCACACCTAAGGGAGCAAGGGCCTATTGACCCGCCCACTACTTCCACACGTCAGAGTGGCCGCCATATTGCTGCAGCTTGATTATATATAATATCTACTTTTAAACTTCTGCGATTGGCTGGCAACCAGTTCAGGGTGTACCCCGCCTCCTGCCCGATGACAGCTGGTATAGGCTCCAGCACGCCCGCGACCCTAGTGAGGAGAAGCAGCTCAGAAAATGGATGGATGGATGGATACTTTTAAACTTAGTCAGTCTCTCTTACTAGGTGTTGACAAATACAAAATAATTACAGATAAAGACAGTTTTCGTTTCTATGATCTTGGTTTTATTTCAATATTAAGTTTGTTTTCATATCAAATATTTCCCCCTCTGAAATAATTTGTTTGCAGCAAACAACTGTAATGCATGACTAAATCTTGGTCAACTAAGACCTCCATCAACCTCCAATCAAGTAATATCACATCGCTTTCTTTTTGTGTCCCACAATCTTAATTTCAAATTTCTCCAGACGGAACAGCTGAAGATGACGATGCATTCAATGTCCCTAAAGTGATAAAGTGGACAGGAACACCAGCATCTTCTAAAGGCAGACCGACAAACTTTTAAGATAAGTGTCTACTTTGACCATGAATATAACAATAAAGTAACAATACATTGTGTTTGTTTATATATTTAATTGCAAAATTTAAAAAAAAGTTATGCAACGCATAAAAGGTCCTTCAGTACAAGTTTATTTTTTTTATTAAGCTGGACACAATATGACAACCCAGGCCGGATGGCTGGCGACCAGTTCAACATGATTTGTAAACAATTTGTTCGTGGCGATGAAAATGTGACATTGTGATTTCCGACACTTGCAGAGATTTAAACAAGTGTTGATTCCTAATATCGCTGTTAAGAAATACTGTGAGAAATCATTATTATGAGCAATGTCTTCAATTTTAATGAATATATATAATTTTGAATAATAACAAATATAATTAAAGGTAATTTGAGCAAAATTTGTTCTTTCCGACGTGTGTATCAAACTTGGCATGAATCAGTATCAAGAAGTAGCTCTTGGTTTCAAAAAGGTTGGTGAGCCCTGGTCAAACGTGTCTGTTGCTGCCGTACTAAAGGATTGCGGGTCATAAATTTCCTTTCGTAAAGGCTGCTAAGGAGTAGAGCCACATTACATGGGGAAAAAAGTCACATGGTTAAAGAAATAGGGGAAGGTGGCCCAAAAGCAACAGATTTGGACCGCCTAATGGCACGTTGAAAGTAAATTGGGACAATTTCAAGTCACAAAAATCTGCCTTCATGGAATTATTAAACGCAATTTGTTAACAATTTGTGTCCTTGACGATGAATATAATGCACTATCAACAAATCAATCCCCAGTTATCGACACCCCAAAAAATATTTCCTGACAGACAAAACAAAAATGCCATTCAGAATAAATTTTATGAGATTAAAGTGAATAAAGTAAGAACCATGTATTTCAAACTTACAATATCTCCTAAATTAAAGGAAACTCACTTTAAAATCATGAATAATATTTCTCCATCTAAACAATTACTAAGATCACGATTCAATATTGAAGATAATGCCTGCTCATTTTGCAAAAATGATATTGAAACCACTGACCATATGTTCTTCCCATGTCCAATAATTCAAGCATTTTGGAAGGATATACCGTACGTCTTTGGATCAATCCAATGATCACTTCGTTTCTGGCCTCTCTTTCAAGGGATCATATAACATTTGGAGTCATTCTTCAAAATATGAATAAGGAACTCTGTGCAAATATCATATTGTGGATGGCAAAAAATTTTATCCACACAAAGAAATTTAAAAAATCTTCCCCGAAATTAAACAATTTCCTAAACGAATTTGAAATCTATACCAAAGCATTAAAAGTAATTAAAAGACCAAAAGAACATTCTATAATATCTTGAAGGCATTCCCCACCACGTTATTAAAATACTTCCTAACTTTGCCATTTTATTGCTGTTGATATACTCACTGTATGTAGTTATATATGTATGTATACATATAAATATATATTGTTCTCTGTTTTATGTAGTTATTTTTTAAGTTTTTTTGCTCGTTATATTTGTCTGTGTTGTAATATGACAATGCTCCCTTGGCAGTAATGTCACGATGTTGTGAAGACTTGTTGCCACGTTTGTATTTTCTTAATTGTTAAAAACAAAACAAAAAACAAAGGTTGATCAGGAGTAACCTATGCTAAAGGTGGCCTCGAGGAACCTTTCCAAAGTATTTTGTAAAATTCGAACAACCTATCCTCCAAGTACTTCGGGTTCATCTCGCTCGGATAGAATAGGAAAGCAAAGTTCTGAAGCAAAAATTAAAATTCTATAAGGGCCAGAGTGACAGGCAGCGATTTGTGTTTTCTAAACACAAAGTACTTTAAGTAAAACAAGGAAAAAAAACAAATTGTATCCAACTGAAGGACTTTTTAGGAAAATTGTATTGTTCTTGAAAATTGTCAGTCTGGCTTTAGCGTGAACCACACAGCAGTGAGACGGCCCTCCTCGTGATTCTAAATGATTTAGGATGTAACCTTGATAATCATAAATTAACAGTGTTGGTTCTGCTGGATCTTAGTTCTGGATCTTCATGTACTAGCTAAGATTGAGGAACCACTGAAGTTTTTTAGCTTCTCAACAGTGGCGTATAAAAATTGGCAGCAGGATCGTAACCGAAGCAGGACTTGAATTTAAATAGTTAATCTTTAGTTTTTGTCAATTTTGGGCAGTATTTAATACTGAAATGACTTAATTACATACTCATGCAGGGTACTATGCAATGAAAGTCTGTAATAATTTTCAAATTTTAGTTTTGATGGTTTGACATTGCTTTTGCATTCCATGAAATAGAGAAGCAACATATCACACTTTATACATATTTAAATATTAGTCACTCCACATATGCACTGCGAACGAAGTGTGTGCACCCCCTTCAATCCAATAGCATCCCATTTAAAATATAAAGCACAAAGTGGACATATTGTGACAGTAATAATTGAGACACAGATACGTTCGATTTGCAATATGCATCAATGACGTGATGTCATCTTTAATTGCAGTTTCCATTAAATGATAAAATCAAGGAGCGAATGTTATATTTCTCCAAACTTTCATCCCTCTTCACTCTTCTGTTGTTCTTGAAGCTTCGAGGGAATCTCTCGTGGGAGACTAAAATGTAAACAGAGGAGTGAGAACCAAGGAGTTTGCAAAAAAACACAGGAGATTGAGCCATTTGGTCGATCCAAACATCAAGATGGAAGAGAGAGAACTGGAGGAGGTGGCAGATCGCTGATTGTGCAAGGTCGCCACATGGCCAGCGGGCATGACGTATCCTGCATGCACATGGAACACACAGAAAAAGGTTAGAGATCAGTGGTTTAGGGTTGAACCCCCGCACATGTCAACGCCTCATGTGTTTGCTTGACTTTTACTTTTAAATTCCAAACATATGCAAATATAAAAAAAACACGGCTTTTTGCTAAACGTAACATAAATATATCAATCAATATTAACATTCTCAAAAATATACAGAATTACTGTCAAGATTACCCCATTTCTTCCTGAATAAAATGTCTTTTATGTTTTTATGCCAAAAATGCAACTTTTGGGGGGGTGGTTGGATGATTTATTTCCCTTAAATTTTTTTTCTCCTCAAAAACGAAAACATTAAACAGAACTTTGCCCCCACCCCTAAAAAAAACAAAGAAATCTAAAAAAAATTTTTTTAACTAAAAATACAACTTAAAAAATTACTTTTTCTCTCCTCAAAAACTTTTTTTCTAAAAATGAAGAGAATTTAAAACTTGACAAAAAAAAAATTTGCTCAAAAAATAAAGTCGAAAGAATATATCCATCCATTTCGTTTACCACTTATCCTCACTAGGGTCGCGTGCGTGCCGGAGCCCATCCCAGCTATCTTCGGGTGAGAGGTGGGGTACACCCTGAACTGGTCGCCAGCCAATCGCAGGGCACACGACACAAACAACCATTTGCACTCACAACCACACCTACGGGCAATTTAGAGTCTCCAATCAACATACCACGCATGTTTTTGGGATGTGCGAGGAAACCGGAGTGCCGGCAGAAAACCCACCCAGGCACAGGGAGAACATGCAAACTCCACAGGTGGGGCAGGGATTTGAACCCCGGTCCCCAGAACTGTGAGGCGGATGTGCTAACCAGTCATTCACCGTGCCGGCTAAAGAATAAATAAATATATATATATATACACATATATATACACACACACACACACATACACACAGTGGGTACGGAAAGTATTCAGACTCCCTTTAAATTTTTCACTCTGTTATATTGCAGCAATTTCCTAAAATCTTTTAAGTTCATTTTTTTCGTCATTAAAGTACACAACGGCACCCCATTTTGACAGAAAAAAACGGAAGTTGAAATTTTTGCTGATTTAAAAAAAAAAAAAAACTGAAATATCACACAGCCATAAGTATTCAGACCCTTTGCTCTGCTCTGTATTTAGTTGAAGCACCCTTTTGAGCAAATCGAGCCATGAGTCTTTTTGGGAATGATACCACAGGTTTTTCACACCTGGATTTGGGGATCATCTGCCATTCCTCCTTGCAGATCCTCTCCGGTTCTGTCAGGTTGGATGGTGAACGTTGTGGACAGCCATTTTCAGGTCTCTCCAGAGATGCTCAATTGGGTTTAAGTCAGCGCTCTGGCTGGGCCATTCAAGAACAGTCACAGAGTTGTTCTGAAGCCACTCGTTCGTTATTTTAGCTGTGTGCTTAGGGTCATTTTCTTGTTGGAAGGTGAACCTTCGGCACAGACTGAGGTCCTGAGCACTCTGGAGAAGGTTTTCGTCCAGGATATCCCTGTACTTGGCCGCATTCATCTTTCCTTCGATTGCAACCAGTCGACCTGTCCCTGCAGCTGAAAAACACACCAACAGCAGGATGCTGCCACCACCAATTGCCTTGCCACAATTCTGTCTCTGAGCTCTTCAGGAAGTTCCTTTGACCTCATGATTCTCATTTGCTCTGACATGCACTGTGACCTGTAAGGTCTTACATAGACAGGTGTGTGGCTTTCCTAATCAAGTCCAATCAGTATAATCAAATACAGCTGCACTCCAATGAAGGTGTAGAACCATCTCAAGGATGATCAGAAGAAATGGACAGCACCCGAGTTAAATATATGAGTGTCACAGAAAAGGGTCTGAATACTTATGGCTGATATTTCTGTTTTTCTTTTTAAATAAATCTGCAGAACTTTCAACAATTCCGTTTTTTTCTGTCAATATGAGGTGTGTACATTAATGAGGAAAAAAATTTACCTAAATGATTTTTGCAAATGGCTGCAATATAACAAAGAGTGAAAAATTTAAGGGGGTCTGAATACTTTATGTACCCACTGTGTATATATATATATATATATATATATATATATATATATATATATATACACACACACACGTTTTTAATTGAAACAAAAAAATGGCTAAAACCAATACTGTTTTAAAACGTTTTCATTTTTAATTAAAATCAAATTACATAACTTTTTACTTAAAAAAAATCATCCATTTTCTGAGCCGCTTCTCCTCACTAGAGTCGCGGGCGTGCTGGAGCCTATCCCAGCTGTCATCGGGCAGGAGGCGGGGTACACCCTGAACTGGTTGCCAGCCAATCGCAGGGCACATACAAACAAACAACCAGTCACAGTCACACCTACGGGCAATTTAGAGTCTCTAATTAATGCATGTTTTTGGGATGTGGGAGGAAACCGGAGTGCCCGGAGAAAACCCACGCAGGCACGGGGAGAACATGCAAACTCCACACAGGCGGGGCCAGGGATTGAACCCGGGTCCTCAGAACTTTGAGGCTGACGCTCTAACCAGTCATCCACCGTGCCGCCCAAATAATTCATATTTATTAAATTTTAAAAGAATCTTTCTTCCATATTGTCTGTGAGATGATGGCCGTTTTATAGCTCAGTTAGGTAGAGTCCTGACTCGTAAACAAGGCTCCTGTAAATCCTTTTATTGAGATTTACGTAGGATGATTCTTCTATCTACGAAATCAACTTCTCAAAATTTTTTAAAAAGTTTTTGTAAAAAAAAGATGGGATTTTTGTCTATCATGACATCAAAATAATTGAAATTGATGAGAAATGTAACATTAGAAAAAAAAGTTTTATTCTTTCCAGAAAGAAAAAAAAAATATTATCTCCCCTGAGAAAATGATGCAAAATGTTGTGAATTCAGAAAAAAAAAAGTTTGTTTTAAAAAATAATAATTCTTGGTTGGAAAAAGCTTTGAAATGATTTATCTCAGTCTCATTTGTTAACAAAAACCTGGCATCATACAGTCATGAAAATAATTCTTAGACCACCCTTGTTTCTTCCGTTTCTTTTTCAGTTTTAATGCCTTGTACATCTGAAGGTACCTTTGTTTGGACAAATATAATGATGACAACAACAATAGCTCATAATAGTTTCATTTAGAGCTGATATCTGGCCATTTTCCATGGTTTTCTTGATAATAACTAAAATCACTGAGAATACAATTAAGTTTAAGTCTATCAAATAGGACATAAAGTGTTATGGAATCAGCTGCATTTTTGTCATGTCCATTGTATTCTTCAGGTAATATACATTTAGTGGTACCAGGCATTAAAACGAACAAGAAATTTAGGTGGTGTAATATTTTTTTTCCATGACTGTACAGTGTTGATATGGTCCACTGTGCAGTATGTTTTGTACCCAGCATATCGACGACGTGGACCTCCTTAATGTCATTCCTGATGGCAAAGGAGTAGTAGAACCAGCGGCCATCTGTGTCTCTCTCCTTGCAGTGCGAAATGGGAACGCTCCCAGTGGGCTGAGGAAGATTCTCAAGGTCATTCACCTTGATCAACACAAAGTAGCCACAGTCACGCTCGCACGTGCCCTTCTTCTCGCCTGTCTGGAACGCTCTGCACAGCACGCACGCCCTAACCACAAATAACACAAAGTCAGACGTAATTACAACAAAAACGGTAATGTCATGAAGATAGTCATAATTTCCCAGGATTTGAGTCATAAAATTGCAAGAAGAAATGTCAATTTTACAAGACTCAAGTCGTAACATTTTACAGAGCAAATTTAGTTTACAGAAATAATGTCAGAATATTACAAGAATAACTAAAAAGTATCATATAGATTTTTTTGCAAGGCTAAAATTGTAACGTTAAGAGGGGAAAAAAGTATGAAAATTGTCCTCATCTTACAAGACTAAATTTAGAACAGAGACCAATTTGGTATGTTTCTTCACGCACAGCCCGAAGAGACCTTCCAATGGGCTCAACACCTGTGAGAGGGGCCAAGGGGGTCGGGCGCAGTGTGAGCTTGGCGGCGGCTGAAGCCTGAGCAGGTGTGCGAGGTCGAGAAATTCGCCTCAACACATTGCTTGGGCTCCAGGACCAGTCTTCTTGAGAGGAGTTAGACTCTTTTCCACTCTGGAGTTTCCCGCGGTGAGAGGCGCTGAGCTGGTGTGAGCATACTTAATGCCCCACGGCTGCCTGTACGTTGAGGTTCACCCCAGTAGACAAGAGGTTGTCTCCCTCCCGTTCAGGTGGGGGGAAGGGTTCTGTCTGTTGTTTGTGCCTATGCACCAAACAGGTACCCATCCTTTCTGGATTCCTTGGAGGGGGTGCTGGAAAGCGCCCCTGCTGGGTAATCCCTCGTTCTGCTGGAGAACTTAAATGCTCATATAGACAATAACAGTGAAACCTAGAAGGGCGTGACTGGAAGGAATGGCCCCAGTAGTTCGTCACAGACTGTATATAACAAACACCATGTACAAACATAAGGGTGTCCATTCGTGCACTTTTTACCAGTACACACTTGGCCCCAGTTCGATGATCGACTTTGAGGTCATGTCATCGGACTTGCTGTCGTATGTCCTTGGACAATCGGTGAATAGAGGGGTAGAGATGTCAACTGATCACCACTTAGTGGTGTGTTGGCTCTGATGATGGGAAAAGATGCCTGTCTGATCTGGCAGACGAAACTGTATTGTGCTGGTCTGCTGCGAATGTCTGGCAGAGTCCCCTGTCACAAGGAACTTCAACTCCCACCTCTACCAGAACTTTTCCCAAATCCTTGGTGAGGCGGGGAACATTAAGTCTGAGTGGGCCATTTTCCATGCCCCCATTTTGAGGTGGCCGACCAGGGTGTGGTTGTAAGGTGGTCATGCCTGTCGTTGCTGATATCCCTGAACCCGTTGGTGGACATCAACGGTGAGGGATGCCAGCAAGATGAGGAAGGAGTCCTATTGAGCCTTTTTGGCCAGTAGGACTCCGGTGGCAGCTGATGGGTACCCACAGGCCAAGCAGAATGCAGCTTTGGTGGTTGCTGAGGCAAAAACTCAGGCATGGGAGGAGTTCGGTGAGACCATGGAGAACAACATTCAGATGTCTTCAACAAAATTCTGCTCCACCATCCGGCATCTCAAGAGGGGGAAGCAGTGCACTGTCAACACTGATAGAGGAGACGGGGTGGTGCTGACGTAAAGTCAACATGTTGTGAGTCGGTAGGCCAAATACTTCGAAGACCTCCTAAATTGCACTGACACGATTTCCTCTGAGGAAGCAGAGTGTGGAGACTCTGAGGTGGGCTCTCCTATCTCTGGGTTGAGGTCACCAAGGTGGTTAAAAGGCTCCTCAGTGGCAGGTCCCCAGGGGTGAATGAGATCTTCCCAGAGTTTCTAAAGGCTCTGGATGTAGTGAGGCTGTCCTGGCTGACACGACTCTGCAACATCGCTTGGACATCGGACACAGTGCCTCTGGATTGTCAGTCAGGAGTGGTGGTCCTCCTTTTTAAAAAGGGAGACCGGAGAGTGTGTTCCATCTACAGGGGATCACACTCCTCAGCCTCCCTGGTAAGGTTTATTCAGGGATTATTGAGAGGAGGGTCAATCGAGAAGCTGAATCTCAGATAAAGGAGGTGCGGTGTGGTTTTCGTCCTGCCCGTGGAACGATGGACCAGCTCTCCACCCTCAGCAGGGTCCTCGAGGATACATGGGACTTCACCCAACTATTCAACATGTTTCTTTGCGGACTTAGAGAAGGCGTTTGACCAAGTTCCCTAGGGGGTCCTGTGGACGGTGCTCTTGGGGAATGGGGTACTGGACACTTTAAAAAGGACTGTTCTGGCCCGTGTCATGAGTTTGGTCTGCATTGGTGGCAGTAAATCAGATTAGTTTCCAGTGAGGGTTGGACTCCGCCAAGGCTGCCCTTTGTCACCGATTCTGTTCATTACCTTTATGAACAGAATTTCTAGGCGCAGCCAAGGTGAAGACGGGGTTCAGTTTGGTGATCTCAGCATTGAGTCTCTGCTTTTTGCAGATAATGTGGCTCTTTTGGCTTCATTAAACTATGATATTCAACTCTCGTTGGACTGGTTTGCAGCAACGCGTGACTTCTTAAGTCTTCTTAACCACGGGCTGGTTTCAGCCTTTGCCCTTTTATCTGTCGGGCACAAGGCTCGGTAACCGCAGGCCTTGGGGATGGAGATCCGGCTCCCTAGCCTCTGTGAAACCCCGCTGCTAAGCCTCCCGAACAGTTGCTGCTCGGCTTCCAGGCATGACGAACAACCATTGTTCGTCTTCCGCCTCCTTTGTTTCGTTTTATTTTTCTACCTTTTTTTTCTTCTTCAACCAAACCTGCGTCCGGGCTTCTGAGACGTGCCCAGAGACACCACTCCCAGAGACTAGCTGAGTACGGTCGTGAGTCGAATTTCGGGGAAATTACGAGCTTCAGACAAAATCTCAACTTTGTCGTCTCTCTCTCTCCCATCCGCACTGGACGCAGCAGACACTCACCTTTCTAACCTTAGTCCAACACACAATGTTATATTTCCCTTTTCGTACGCCTATTTTCCTTCTTTTTATCATAATTAGTGTTATTTTCTTTCTTAAGTTAGACCCCTTTGTGTGTGTCCCTCCAGATCCCTTGTAGATGCCATTAAATATACTTTTAAATTCCACTCTTGGTTGTATTTTGTGTGTGTTCTGAGTTGAAGTAAGCCTCAGTCATCTAGAACTCAAAATTTCATAAAGTGTAGCAACCTTCAGATTACGAGACTGATAAAAAGGTTTCTCGTTACTTTCCCTAAATTTTATCCACATAAAAAGTGACGCTTTTTATGTGACCCTTTACAAGATAAAATTAGTTTGATTTTAACAATTAAACTTAAAATTCTTAAAACTCTTTTACTCTTCAAATCCAGACTTAAAACGTACATATTCAAGATTGTATACCCCTTTTTCTGAACCTTCATTACCACTGCCATGTATATTGTATAGGTTATTGATTGTGTATGTATCTTCATGCAATTTTATACTATTTCATGAATTTTCTCTTTTTTTAATCAATTTATTATTCAGAGTTCAAAGCTCAGAGTTTGTGTGTCCGTTTTCAGGGAGCTTTCTGGAGCGGGAATGTTTTCTGTCACGTTTTTGCGCATTCTGGCACATATTTGCACATTCCGGCACGTTCCACTTAAGGCCTCTTTATATTCCCACGCTCGCGCGGCCGACAGCGCCCGCCTTGCATCACGTGACCGACGAATTGGCCCGCGCCCCCCCTCTGCGTCGCTTGACGCGCACACGGCAAAAATTGTTGCAGCGTGTAGAATGCCGCGGAGAACATCTCTCGTGATTGGTCCGTTTTAGTCACATGCTGTGATGATGTAATCAGCGTTCCACCCGGTTCCACATAGCACCTACGCCGCTGCCTTCTCAATTGATTTGGCAGCATAATTAAACATATCATCTGGTCATCTAGGTCCATTTGTTCCAGCAGACTCTGTTCCACGGTCGCCATTGTTGTTGTTTTGTTCCTTGTTACGGAAAGGAAAGTAAAAACGGCTTCCAGAAATGGCCCAAAAATGCGGAGGAAACTCCACCCTGTGGAGTCCTCGCCAATACCAGCCGTAGCGACACCCCCGACTTGGAGGAGAACTGCAGCACACAAAACAGCGCGCGTGGGCTGCGCTCAAGTATAAAGGAAAACTGCGTGCGATATAAGGCGGCACGGTGGACGACTGGTTAGAACGTCAGCCTTACAGTTCTGAGGACCCGGGTTCAATCCCCAGCCCCGCCTGTGTGGAGTTTACATGTTCTCCCCGTGCCTGCGTGGGTTTTCTCCGGGCACTCCGGTTTCCTCCCACATCCCAAAAAACATGCATTAATTGGAGACTCTAAATTGCCTGTAGCCATGACTGTGAGTGCGAATGGTTGTTTGTTTCTATGTGCCCTGCGATTGGCTGGCAACCAGTTCAGGGTGTACCCCGCCTCCTGCCCGATGACAGCTGGGATAGGCTCCAGCACGCCCGCGACCCTAGTGAGGAGAAGCGGCTCGGAAAATGGATGGATGGCATGCGAGATATCCGCAGTGATGTCAGCGCGCTCACCGTCCGCGTGAGTATAAAGAAGCCTTTATAGTACGTTTCTGCATGTTTTTACATGTCCTTGGTCGCATGTAATAATAAGAATTACCTCTCATGATATTTAAAGAGGGTGTTGAAACCTTGGAGTCGTGCAGGAACGTGCAAAACTTGCGGGAACGTTGCCGGAGCGTGCGGGGGCGTGCCAGAACGTGCAGGGGCTTGCGGGAACGTGCAGGAGCGTTCGGGGACGTGCAGGAGGACGGTTCTTTGAAAACGGACACACAAACTTTGAGCTTTAAGTATATAGATTTATCCATCCATCCATTTTCTGAGCAGCTTATCCTCACAAGGGTCGCGGGAGTGCTGGAGCCTATCCCAGCTATCATCGGGCAGGAGGCGGGGTACATCCTGAACTGGTTGCCAGCCAATCGCTGGGCGCACATAAACAAACCATTCACACTTACATTCACACCTAGGGGCAATTTAGAGACTTCAATTAACCTACAATGCATGTTTTTGGGATGTGGGAGGAAACCGGAGTGCCCGGAGAAAACCCACGCAGGCACGGGGAGAACATGCAAACTCCACACAGGAGGGGCTGGGGATTGAACCCCGGTCCTCAGAACTGTGAGCCAGACGCTCTAACCAGTTATCCATCATGCCACTATATAGATATATTATTACTACTGAATTATTTCTTGAAGTAAAAATAGTTATTTTATTTGTTTTATTATTTTTATTAACTATTGCTCGGGACTGACCTGTGTTCTGCACAGACTCCAGGGCAGGTGGGGCAGATCTCACAGGTGGATCCCTGGAACTTGGGGTCGGTGCATTTGCAGGATCCGCACTCGCAGCTTCCTCGCCCGTTGCAGATATGTCCGTTCTTTGCCAGGCACATGGATATGTCCAGGGAGCAGTCACAAGCACTGCCCGTGTAGTTACCGTCGCACAAACACATGCGACACTCACAACGACCATGGCCTAATGACACAAATGTACACAACCACTTAACAGAAACTTATATACTTGAACTAAACGATCTGCAAGTCAAATGAAATACTTCAAAAGCTCTTTGATAAAACGTGAGGCTTTTTAAAAATCTTCCATCCAAATAAAAACTTTAAACCCGCTCTGATTAAATGGAAGACTTCTTCATAACCTCTTTATTTTGTTAATTTAACTCTGACGCTTCTAAGGCTTTTTAAAGTTCACTGGGAAACAAAATAGAACCCTACTGAGGATATGCGGTAGAGAGAATGGATGGATGGATTTTAAAAAATTACTTTTTAAGAGCTGATCAAAATTTGCGTTTTAAAACCTTTGTAAGGTTAATAAAACTGTTGAAACGGAGAGTGCAGGTGATGGTATGTATGGTGAACAGATCGATTGTCATGAACGGAACAGAGGATAGGACCCAAAAATGCACGACTCCAAAACAAATTGACAGTTTCCAAAAAGAGAGGTTTAATAGACGGGCATAGGTCGGTACACAGGCAGGCAATCCAAGAGAGGCAACAGTATCCAAAAACATGAGGCAAAGAGACAAGGTCGATAATCAGAACAGGGTCAAGTCTTACTGTGAATCTATGACGTGGAAACAAGGAATGCTGGAACGCGACGACAAGGTACAACGAACTGGCAACGAGAGGAAATGAGACACGAGGTTATATACAAGGGGTAATTAGGGTGAACGAGGCACAGGTGATGAAGATGCTCACAGGAGCAGGTGTGTGTGAAACAGGGGGGGAAGACAAAACCCAGAACACACACACATATGACATCGATCAAGTTAAGACCTTTTTTTTAAAGAACATTTTGGAAATATTTGATGCAATACATAATTTAAGATCCATTGGATTAAATTTAAACACTTTTTTAAATACCTCTGTAATCAAATGTTACCCCAAAAAATGTGGTTTTCAAAAATGTCTACATTTGTTCAGAAATCTTCAAAAATCAGTGATAGCTTAGATTTCATCAAAGAGGTCTTTAGAAGTGTTGGATTTGATAAAAGGTGGTTTTACTTGTAAAAAGCTTAAATTTGTTAAAAGTGGTCTTAATGTCCATATAAAGTGTAAATAAATGTTTTCTAAATCTGACACACCCCAGCGAAGAGTGCTGTTAAAGGCGCAGTGTGTAGTGTTGAACCTGCGAGCAAGATTTGAACGTAGCCTTACTTCACTACTACCTCCCCCTCCCCTCTGGCCAAAACGACGCCCCTCGCGGGCGTGCACACGTAAGTCACCAGCTGGCTTTCCCATGGTCACCTTGGAAAAGCAACTTTGCCATTTTCGCCATGTCTTGTTCACCGGTAAGTTAAAAAAATTGTTTTTTTAAATTGTCAAACTGTATATGAGTGGCAAATTAAATCGTGGCATTATACTGTAGTTAGAAAGTTATTAGCATGAACGTTACATTTAATTCATTATTAGCCCCATTTAGCAACAAGTAGCCTTGAAATAAGCTATAAATATCAATACTCCACATTGTAGTACAGAGGCAATGTCCTTTTATTTTTATTTAATTGATTTTCTATTGGTCACTGATGGTGTAGTGGTACACTCGCCTGACTTTAATGCAGGCAGCGTGGGTTCAGTTCCCACTCAGTGACGGTGTGAATGTGAGTGCGAATGGTTGTCCGTGTCTATGTGCCCTGCGACTGACTGGCGACCAGTTCAGGGTGTAGTCCGCCTTTCGCCCGAAGTCAGCTGGGATAGGCTCCAGCCTCCCGCGACCCTAACCAGGATAAGCGGTGTTGAAAATGGATGGATTTATTTTTTATTTATATCCTTTGCTGTGCAAACTGTGTCAACTACCATGATTCTTGCTAAAAATTGTACCCAAACAACTAAATTGTCATGTGTAAAAAATGCTAAACTGTTGCAAAAGCATTTGTTGTTCCCAAAACTATTTTTACAGTACCTTGACAAATAGCTGAACAAACTATTATCCTTGACTTTTGCTTTAAAAACGAGTTATAAATACATTTGCATAAATTTGTTGTGCATGTATAGTTAATATGATGAGCCAATGAAAAGTTTATTTCCATTTCATATCTCCTTCCAGTTCATAAACATCAGTGTCCGATGTAACGCTTGTTCATGGATTGTATATTTAAAACAAGAAATATAAAACTAAAAAGCATTTCAATACGTTTTATTCACAAGATATATGCATGGTTCAATTACATAATTCTAAGAGGTTTGTCCATTATTGCAGCACTGGCTCGTGTCACTCCAATCTTGATCAGGCAGTGTCCTTCAGAAAGAATCTCACTTTTTTTTTTATTTTACAGATTTTGACAAACGTGTACAAGAAATCAAAATTACTACAATTAGACCTGATGTCAGTGAGAAACAAAAAAAAAAAAAAAGCTTGGATAATTATAATTACATTACACAGATTTTGTGGCGGCACGGTGAACGGCTGGTGAGCACATCTGCCTCACAGTTCTGAGGACCCGGGTTCAAATCCGGCCTCACATGTGTGGGGTTTGCATGTTCTCCCCGTGACTGCGTGGGTTTTCTCCAGGTACTCCAGTTTCCTCCCACATCCCAAAAACATGCGTGGTAGGTTAATTGAAGACTCTAAATTGCCCGTAGGTTTGAATGTGAGTGTGAATGGTTGTTTGTTTACATCTGCCCTGCGATTGGCTGGCGACCAGTTCAGAGTGTACCCCGCCTCTCGCCCGAAGATAGCTGGGATAGGCTCCAGCAGCCCGCGACCCTAGTGAGGAGAAGCAGTACAGAAAATGGATGGATGGATACACAGATTTCTACATTATTATCTCTTGAGACAGTCATAAGTTTGAAGTAAAATTCACCTTGGCCTCTGCTGAGTTAAGTTTGCAACACCTGAGTAGATCATCAGGCCTGAGCTGTTTTAATCTACAGCAGGCCACTGGTGACAGAAAACCTGTAATTCCATTTTATTTGTATTGGTTTATTTGTAAGGGACAAGAACAGAGGGAAATTGACAGCTGAAGAGGCAGTATGGGTTGTACTGTACCTTTTGTTCACCATGGTACTATTTGTGAGATCTATGGTAACAATTCCAGATCTGCAGTTAATCTGAGGAAACAATAGAGACAAAGGGGCAAGCGGTGAGGTCATACTGATCAACAACAGTTGTTCAAATAACGCAGAGTGACGAAGCCACAACAACAAGTATAGGTAAAGAACAAATAAGCCGAAGATAAAAATCTATTTAAAAAACATTTCTGGTCAGTTAACGAGTTTGCTGGCTTG
Organism: Phyllopteryx taeniolatus; assembly: GCF_024500385.1. NCBI lineage: Eukaryota > Metazoa > Chordata > Actinopteri > Syngnathiformes > Syngnathidae > Phyllopteryx > Phyllopteryx taeniolatus. The sequence goes on along the minus strand of NC_084515.1, from coordinate 863,755 downwards.
TTTGTATAAAACACCTAACAATAGCAAACTTTTTTTTTAATTCCAAAAACAAAAATGAAAAAAACCAAAACATGTCTATTGGCAAAAGTAATACATTTTGTAATTGTTGCTGTCCATACCCTGAGCTCTATCTTTTGAGAAATCCTCATCTCTCAACAGAATGTCAGAAGCAACTTTTGTGACATGTTCGTAAATTCATAGAAAATGGAGCGCGCTCTGCCTCTCTGAACAATGGACTCTTAAGAGCACAGTGAGAGAGTCAGATTGAATTTCCAAACGCACCCAAATTCCATCAGACATAGCAACTATGGCTTGTCATAATGTTAGCAAGTGTATTGGTAGCGAGCAATGCTATTTGGCGGAACTATTGCGTGCCGCACAGGACCGCTTCTGTATAACACTAATGCTATCGGTTCAAAGGTATATTTTGGAGAAATGCACAATCAATCAAAAATATAGTAGTATATAGTATGTGATAAACTTACCCGTCGAGCAGAAATGCTCCTGTGTCCATCAAGTTCCTCAGAGAGTCTGAGTTGACGTCACCTCTCGAAAGGTAGGTCCAATGTGTATCCTAGTTTAATTCCATCTTTTTAACCTTTCTGGTCTCTTCGCTTTGCTTGTGTTTTCTTGTATTAGAAGACCCAGTTGTTGGCAAACTAGAGCTAGCCACCGAAAGCCTCCGCGTCCACCATCGTTCCCAGAGTTTGCTTCTGGCGTAAATGCGCGTACACGAGAAAATGATTGACACACTCCCAGGCCACGCCTCCGGTCTGTACAGTGTCTAAATGGGACAATTCTCTCCGTCACGGAGACTTTCTAAATGAATAATGAAAATTAAATTAGAGGCATTAGATGAGGACAGAGAGGGGATGAGATTTCAAAAGACCATTTAAATTACATTTTACTGTCTGGACATGCAGAGAGTTTTAACATATATGACAAAAAGTGTTTGTTTTTTTCCCTAACTGCTTACTTCACTTTTAACAACCAAGCCAAATTTGAATGATAAAAAATTGGCATGTATATAAAATCTACTTCATCTAGCATCATACATAATTATATGTTTCAGCCTCAAAAATATGGGAGGGCAGGCTCGGGCTGTGGAAGACACTCGGCCAGGTGTCCCGGCACTCCCGCCTGCTCTCTGGCCGGCCATGCTTTTGTCCCGCAGATTTTTAATGAACTACATACATTTGCACATCCTTTAGGGTGCTGGTTGGCCTGGGTGGGGGTGACGGTTGCGGGTCAGTATTGCCCTGTGACCGTCTCGCCTCACCCCCATCAGTTTCTCCAATTTTAATGCGCTACACCCCACCACACACAATCACAGCACATGGATAATGGTTGCCAGTCGTGACCTGGCAACCAGGGTCTTTAAACATATATATTTTTAGTATAGTGGATGTGGCAACTACTCATGCCTACCTCCGCAGAGTTTGTTGTTGGAGCGGTCACAGTTGAAGTTGTCGCACTCGCAGAACATTCCGCTGATGATCTCAGTGGGGTTTTCTCTCTTCTTGCACTCACAGGTTCCACACACACAGTCGCCATTGTTACTGCAGATGTCTGTGCCATTGTTCTTGCGGCAGTTGTAATCCAGATCCTCCATACGAACTTCGTCCGTGCTGCACTCGCACAGACGGCCGATACGGCCCTCGTTACAACTGAGAAAATAATATTTTTGTAATATTACCCTAGTACTATTTGTATTTGTAGTACTATTTGTATAATAGCAAACTGATACGGTCCTCATTACCTCTATCCATTTTCTGAGCCGCTTATCCTCACAAGGGTCGCGGGAGTGCTTGGAGCCTATCCCAGCTATCTTCGGGCAGGAGGCGAAGTACTCCCTGAACTGGTTTCCAGCCAATCGCAGGGCACACATAAACAAACAACCATCCACACTCATATTCACACCTACGGGCAATTTAGAGTCTTCAATTAACCTACCATGCATGTTTTTGGGATGTGGGAGGAAACCGGAGTGCCCGGAGAAAACCCACGCAGGCACGGGGAGAACATGCAAACTCCACACAGGCGGTGCCGGGGATTGAACCCCGGTCCTCAGAACTGTGAGGCAGACATACTAACCAGTCGTCCACCGTGAATATATATTTTTGTAATATTACCCTGTCCTTTGAATTATGATGTATAGTACTATTTGTATAATATCATTTTATTTTCTTGAAATTTGGACTTGATTTTCAGAAACGGACTAAGTTTTTTTTTAAATTGCAGTTTTTTTTGTCATAATATTAATATGATCTGATTTCCAATTTTAATTTTAACAGATTTTTCCCTGTTATAAAAAAAAAACCCATGACAATAACATTTGCCTTTTTTTCCCCTTCTAAGATTTGCGTTATTTCTCCTGATTCCAAACAAGCTTTGAAACTATTTTCCCCAGAAAGTTCTTAATTGATTAATCATAAATCATCGTCAGGCACGGTGGGCGACTGGTTAGAGTGTCTACCTCACAGTTCTGTTCAATCCCCGGCCCCGCCTGTGTGGAGTTTGCATGTTCTCCCTGTGCCTGTGTGGGTTTTCTCCAGGCACTCCGGTTTCCTGTCCTCCCAGATCCCAAAAACATGTATGGTAGGTTAATTGAAGTCTCTAAATTGCCCCTAGGTGTGAATGTGAGTGCGAATGGTTGTTTGTTTATGTGTGCCCTGCGATCGGCTGGCAACCAGTTCAGGGTGTACCCCGCTTCCTGCCCGATGATAGCTGGGATAGGCTCCAGCACGCCCGCAAACCTTGTGAAGATAAGCGGCTCAGAAAATGGATGGATGGATGAAATCATTGGCACTCACTTGCAGGTGCCGCACTCAAAGGTGCCGTGGCCGTTGCACTTGTTGCTGTTGGGCTCTCCCTGGGCCGAGCACTGACACTCGCAGATGAAGTTGAGGACCACCTCCACCTCTTCGGGGATGCCCAGTGGTTTGATTTTGATGCTCTCGGGCTTGCCGTGCAACGGACACTCCTGGGACTCGACGGAGATCTTGAAAGTCACCTGAGGAACACAAGGGCGTCACAAATCATACAACCCCAATTCCAAAGAAGTTGTGACGTTGTGTTAAACATAAATAAAAACAGAATACAATGATTTGCAAATTGTTCAACCTATATTTAATTGAATACACCACAAAGACAAGATATTTAATGTTCAAACTGATAAACTAAAAAAGCTGGGAGAGGTGGCAAAGAAGACTGAGAAAGTTGAGGAATGCTCATCAAACACCTGTTTGGAACATCCCACAGGTGAACAAGCTAATTGTGAACAGGTGGTTGCCATGATTGGGTATAAAAGGAGCTTCCCTGAATTGCTCAGTCATTCACAAGCAAACCCCTTTGTTAACAAGTGTGTGAGAAAATAGTCAAACAGTTTAAGGGCAATGTTCCTCAACCTACAATGGCAAGGAATTTAGGGATTTCATCATCTACGGTCCATAATATCATCAAAGGGTTCAGAGAATCTGGAGAAATCACTGCATGTAAGCGGCAACGCCAAAAACCAACATTGAATGCCCGTGACCTTCAATCCCTCAGGCGACATCAATGTATAAAGGATATCACCACATGGGGTCAGGAACACTTCAGAAAACCAATGTCAGTAAATACAGTTTGGCGCTACATCCGTCAGTGCAACTTAAAACTCTATTATGCAAAGCAAAAGCCATTTATCAACAACACCCAGAAACGCCGCCGGCTTCTCTGGGCCCGAGCTCATCTAAGATGGACGGATGCAAAGTGGAAAAGTGTTCTGTGGTCCGACAAGTCCACATTTCAAATTGTTTTTGGAAATTGTGGACGTCGTGTCCTCCGGGCCAAAGAGGAAAAGAACATGACTGTTATGGACGCAAAAGTTCAAAAGGCAGCATCTGTGATGGTATGGGGCTGTGTTAGTGCCAATGGCATGGGTAACTTACACATCTGTGAAGGCACCATTAATGTATAAAGGTACATACAGGTTTTGGAGAAACATATGCTGCCATCCAAGCAACGTCTTTTTCATGGACGCCCCTGCTTATTTCAGCAAGACAATGCCAAACCACATTCTGCACGTGTTACAACAGCATGGCTTCGTAGTGGTACTAGATTGGCCTGCCTGCAGTCCAGACCTGTCTCCCATTGAAAATGTGTGGTGCATTATGAAGCGTAAAATACGACAACGGAGACCCCGGACTATTGAACAGCTGAAGCTGTACATCAAGCAAGAATGGGAAAGAATTCCACCTACAAAGCTTGAACAATTAGTGTCCTCAGTTCCCAAACGTTTATTGAATGTTGTTAAAAGAAAAGGTGATGTAACACAGTGGTAAACATGACCCTCTCCCAGCTTTTTTGGAACATGTTGCAGCCATAAAATTCTAAGTTAATGATTATTTGTTAAAAACGTTTATCAGTGTGAACATTAAATATCTTGTCTTTGTAGTGTATTCAATTAAACATAGGTCGAACATCATTTGCAAATCATTGTACTCTGTTTTTATTTATGTTTAACACAACGTCCCAACTTAATTGGAATTGGTGTTGTAATTTCTACGCTTATTGGCACTCTTAAATCAGAGTGTTTCCTTTCCTGCGGTGTTCCTCAAGGGTCAATCTAAGGGCCCGCCCTTTTTGCGCTGTACATGCTTCCGCTCAGAGATGTCATCAGCAAATTTGAAAGTATCTCACAGAACTAGTACGCAGATGACCTCCAGATTTATTTTTCGTTTAATCCTGATAGTACACGTGAGATACAGTAAGTGCTTGTTATTGCTTAATTACAATTAATGGAGTATTATTTGATACCCCCAGCAGCTTTGCGTCTAATGTCTATTTGGATCGCTTTCTAAAAGTAAAGAAAATAATAATAATAAGAAGAATAATGTTCCTCACCTTTTAATGGCCTTCATTTTAAAAATAAAAGCAATGAAGGAATGACCACAAAATTTGATGTCAACATTAATTGCCTCATCCTGACAGCTCTTCCTTTATCCTTCTTTTTTTCCCATCTCCAAATGTTCTCTATAAGATGATGATGTCAGGGCATGGTTTTGGCCCCACCATGAATTTATCTCCCTTTATACCCATAGCAGCTAAATCGTCAATATTTTTTGCATTGTGTGATCTTGTATCCAGTGATAATTATTTTACTGCAGGAATCTAATTTAGTACCTTTCAATAACCTACAGTGTCTTAAATTTTTCAACAAAAATAGAAAAATAGTATGTAAAATGTAATACCTCGTAAATTTCAACATAACTTTTCATTGCATTAGTTTAAAAAAGGGAAAGACCACTATGTCAACATTTATAGCATTATTATCCTTCATAGTCACCGACTTTAAGACAAACCTTTCCAGGCAAATAGAAAACAGAAAAAAAATAAAATAATTTTAAAAAAAGTAATATCTCGATAAGGCTTAAAAAAACAGGACGGACTCACCACTTAAAATGGTCTTTTTAAGGATGCTCTGCACAGGTTCTTTATAGGGTTAAGGTTAGGTGTTTGATGGTGGCCACAATATTGAGTTTTTCTCTCATTATACCCATAGCAGCTAAAGCATCAATGCTGTTTTTATGCAGCGTGGAATGTTCTGTTGTCTTTTTGCTGCTTAAATTCAATGTAATACCTTTCAAAGGCTTTCATTGTTGCCATTTTGATTTACCGCCTTTAAATGTTTTTTAATATCCTACTTACCTCATCTCCAACGGAGATGTCAGAGCACTTTCTGCCGTTTTCGCCAGTCCCCTCCAAGCCGTTCTTACAGATCGACTTGTAGATGATGGAAACTCCTTTCGGAAGCTTGCTGTTTTCCAGAATGATCTCCGAATACAAAGACTGTGCAAAAGGATTTTAAAAAAGTGGAGTAGGAATTGTGTTGTGGCCGGAAAGTTAGGTTTTGCACTCACGTTGTAGGCGTCAGTGATGAGTTTGATGATATGGCTGGAATTGGAAGACAGTGTGCCCACTGCCAATTTGGGAATCCGATTTTTCAGCTCCTGTACACAAAGAAGATTGCGTGACATAAAATAAATAAATGACAAATAAATATATGTTCTTGTTAGTTGGCACCTTGTAAACTGGTTGCAATTCCTCGGTAACGGCAAAGATGGTTTGGATGTTGTGGTCGTTCAGTTTCTGGACTAGCTGGGCAATGGAGGGATAGTCCTGACAAACAATAAACAATATAAGCACATAGGCTAGACTAGGTCCCCATGTACCAGACATGCAAACACCAAAGGCATGAAAAAGGTAACCCAAAAAAAAAATTGTAGAGGGGTATGGGTAGATCCCCTGAGGCCCCGCAGAGAATATATATATATATATATATATATATATATATATATTTTTTTTTTTTAAACATAAGCAATCTGTAACTAACTCTATATACTGCAACAAAAAGCCCTTTTCAACCAATCAGAGGCTTGAAGTAAGTAATTGGTGGAAAAGACAATAATTATCATCAGCATGTCATTCAGTGAAGCGCAGATCTCACGAGTAAGTCAGTCCTAGTAGTAAGCGAGTCGGTTAGTCCCAGTATTAAGTTCATCAGTCAGTGTAACTCAGTCAGTCCTAGCAGTAAGTCAGTCATTCCTAGAAGTAAGTCAGTGTCAGTCAGCCAGTCAGTCCTAGTAGTTAGTCAGTCAGTAAGTCAGTTCTTGTAGTAAGTCAGTCAGTGAGTCAGTCAGTCCTAGTAGTAAGTCTGTGTCAGTCAGTCAGTTAGTCCCTGTAGTAAGTCAGTCTGTCAGTCCTAGTAAGTCAGTGTCAGGCAGTCAGTCAACCAGTCAGTCCTAGTAATCAGTAAATATATGAGTTCATACATAGTGGTGACTCATGGTGTACATGTTGTTCTCCAGGTGACAATTTCCATCATTGGGGAGCTTGATGCCACCCAGTTTGCCATCCCCGGCAAAATGGAATCCTGCGTCTGTGGAGAGGATGAGGAGGCGAGTGACGTTCCTCCAGCCGATCTGCTCCTCGCACACAGCCACCTGCATGATGGCGTCCAAGGTTCCCTCGGGAGAGTCCTGCTTTCCCGAGATCTGCTGCAGGTTGAGCAGCTGGATGAATTGGTCTCCATTATTGGTCAGCTTCAGAATGTTCTTGTAGCTGGCGCAGTTCTGGTCACCCACGCATGGGTTGTCGGAGCCTGCCATCACCGTCTTCCCAACAAATGAGCCGAATCCTGCAGGAACAGATGCAACTATTAGTTCCCAGTATATGTGTAGTTACTGGAACTAAAGTCACATTCATTCATTAATTCATCTTCCGTTCCGCTTATCCTCACTAGGGTCACGGCTAAAGTCACATTTCCACATAAAATTCCAGTGAATTTTAAAACTAAACTAAAACCTTATTTCTACCAAATATCTGAGTGTCCCCGGTTCGTATCCCTGCTGAGCGCATGTCGTCGTTTTCTCCCTAGGCAAGACACTTCACCCACATTGCCCTGAATGAATGAATGAATGTTTGTTGGAAACCGGAGGGGCCGTAGGCGCAGAATGGCAGCCACGCTTCTGTCAGACTGCACCAGGGCAGCTGTGGCCACACAAGTAGCTTACCACCAGTGACAGTCTTTGATATGGGTGACAAGGACACCAGACCCCACCACCCGCACTACCCTGTCCACGATGTCCCCCCCCCCCCTTCCCAATGTGAACTTTTTGTTTCACCTGCAATGCACCAACATGCACCCCCACATGCTCCGAACACACAATGGGCCGACAAAATTTCCTAGTTCTGGAGAAATGTTCCACCGGTGGAAATGTCTCATGAGTAAAGCCATTTTCTTCACCAATCCTGAAGTCTGAGGTGATGCTCTGCATTTGTAACATGATGTCTGTGGCCAGGTTCTTGGCATTGTCCATATCATCCTTCTTGGAGAAGTAGAAGTCCATCAAGTAGTATACGTCTAAGGGGTGGTCCTCAGCTTGCTTGAACTTCACATCAAATGTCTGCGGTTCACCTACAGGACCAATCACCACAAAGTCAACACACAGGGAATGCCTTTTCAATGTAATACAGCAGTACCTTGACATAAGAGTGCCCCAATATATGAGTTTTTGAGTTATGAGCCATCACTTGACGTTTTTTTTTTTGCCTTGTGTTGTTAGCGTTTTTCATTGGGTAGGCATTGAAAAGGGTCTGACCCAACTTGTCTGTAAAAATAAAGTTTGTAAACCAATGTAATGACTAACAAATCCCTGTAGATGGCGGGGTTGCATTGCTTTGGATTTGAGAAAAACACAGCTTTTGAGTAGAAGATAAATATTAGGCGGCAAATATCTGCTTGTCACGTCCATTATGATGGAGAGAAATGCCAAGACATTGGTAGATGGAAAAGTTTAGGCACTTCACACTCAAAAATAGTATGAATGGATGTATGGTATAAACAGTATATGTCACAGTAGGTAGAAGACCATGAGAGAAGATGACACATTTCATCGAGTGACTGTTCAGGCTCACAGGAACCTATCCCAGCCAACTTCAGGCAAAAGCCAGACTACACCCTGAACTGGTCACCAGTCAGTCGCAGGGCACATATAGATAAGGACTCACATTCACACCGTCACTTAGTGGGAACAGAACCCACGATGCCCGCACCAAAGTGATTTGATATAATTTGAGTAATGAGCTTGGTCGGAACGAATTAAACTCGTAAGTCAAGGCACCACTAATTGTACAGGAGGAAGTACCGGATCTGAGGTTGAGGGTGAGCTTCTGAGGCTGGATCTGTGTGACCTGCTTGTCATTGTTGCGGGTGGAGAAGGGTTCGTTCTTGTTGATCACGATGCTGCCGCGAGGGTTCTCCATTTTTGCCACGTTGCACTTCCGAGCTTTCAGAGACTCAAGGTCGTCACAGCGAGCAGAGTTGAACTTGCCCGCCGGGAGGAAGTACTAAAGAAATGGAGTCATCTTAGCCAGGTTGTGATTTGGAAGATTCCACAAAAATGTACTTTGGGGTGGGGTGTTGGATAATATTAGAAAATATTGGCAAGAATAAGGCTAAAGGTGTTAATTTATTTTCATGTTGCGTTTTCAAATATGTAAAGATTTGTTTTTTTTCCAACATTTTGTCACTTTCTCATTGTCTAATGCATGAATTATGATTTAAAAGGAGAAAGCAACCAGATTTGGTTACATCACACATGGGTCACTATAAGCTACAGTAGCTGTACCATATGATTTCTGCCAGCTAATCAACAAAGTGATAATAATAAATATCCATGCATTTCAGAGGTTAAGATGTTGCTCAGTGATTTGCTAGTAAAGACACCATTTTATTTCTTCATAATAAAGTGTGTTTTCACCTATTTCTATATTGTACAGCATTTCTCTTCAACCACAATAAAAACTGTCATGGTCTTGTGTTTCAAATTGTGTTTCTTTGTGTTGCAGTGTCTGGGTGAGCAAAGGTGGGCGTTGACATCGGTGACGCACCTGTCATGCTTTGTAATCATCAGCCTTTTTAGGGGGCACCGTGACAGTGCGTGGGCGTCGGAATATTCACTCGTTTTGCCCCGTGTTTGCCGCCGTTCTGACCGCTGTCAAAAGTTAGGTTCTATATGATTATACCACACGGACCTTTTGTCGTGTCTCCCTGCGTTATCTGTTTTTTGATTCTCTCTGGTGGTGAGTCCTTTTAGTTTTGTATGTCTCGCCATCACATGCTCTGTCATTGAATTAAAATTGTTCGGACCTCTTTCCTTGAGTCTCTTTTTTGGGATCTGCCCTTACGGCATTGCTGTCCGTGACAAAAACAGGGTAGATATAACTTCATTCTGTGGTCGGAACTGTCCATCCATCCATCCATTTTCTACTGCTTATCCGAGGTCGGGTCGCGGGGGCAGTACCTTCAGCAGGGATGCCCAGACTTCCCTCTCCCCAGCCACTTCATCCAGCTCTTCCGGGGGGATCCCGAGGTGTTCCCAGGCCAGCCGAAGGACGTAGTCTCTCCAGCGTGTCCTGGGTCGTCCCCGGGGGTCTCTTCCCGGTGGGACGTGCCCGGAACACCTCACCGGGGAGGCGTCCGGGAGGCATCCAAATCAGATGCCCCAGCCACCTCATCTGGGTCCTCCCGATGTGAAGGAGCAGCGGCTCTACTCTGAGATCCTCCCGGATGACCGAGCTTCTCACCCTATCTCTAATGGAGAGCCCGGACACCCTGCGGAGGAAACTCATTTCGACCGCTTGTATCCTGGATCTTGTTCTTTCGGTCACGACCCACAGCTCGTGACCATAGGTGAGGGTAGGAACGTAGATCGACCGTTAAATTGAGAGCTTTGCCTTTCGGCTTAGCTCCTTCTTTACCACAACGGATCGATACCAAGTCCGCATCACTGCAGATGCTGCACCGATCCGCCTTCAATCTCCCGGTCCATTCATCTCTCATTTATGAACAAGACCCCAAGATACTTGAACTCCTCCACTTGGGGCAGGATCTCATCCCCGACCCGGAGAGGGCACGCCACCCTTTCCAGACTGAGGACCATGGTCTCACATTTGGAGGTGCTGATTCTCATCCCAGCCACTTCACACTCTGCTGCGAACTGCTCCAGTGAAAGTTGGAGGTCACGGCTTGATGAAGCCAACAGAACCACATCATCAGCAAAAAGCAGAGATGCAATACTGTGGCCACCAGACCGGACACCCTCTACGCCTCGGCTGCGCCTAGAAATTCTGTCCATAAAAGTTATGAACAGAATCTGTGACAAAGGGCAGCCTTGGCGGAGTCCAACCCTCACCGGAAACGAGTCCGACTTACTGCTGGATATGCGGACCAAACTCTGACTCTGGTCGTACGGGGACCGAACAACCCGTATCAGGGGGTTCGGTACCCCATAGTCCCAAAGCACCCCCACAGGATCCCCCAAGGGACACGGTCGAACGCCTTCTCCAAGTCCACAAAACACATGTAGACTGGTTGGGCGAACTCCCATGCACCCTCGAGGACCCTGCCAAGGGTGTCGAGCTGGTCCACTGTTCCACGGCCAGGACGAAAACCACACTGCTCCTCCTGAATCTGAGATTCAACTTCCCGATGGACCCTCCTCTCCAGCACCCCTGAATAGACCTTACCAGGGAGGCTGAGGAGTGTGATCCCCCTGTAGTTGGAACACACCCTCCGGTCCCCCTTCTTAAAAAGGGGGGACCCCCACCCCAGTCTGCCAATCCAGAGGCACTGTCCCCGATGTCCACGCGATGTTGCAGAGGCGTGTCAACCAGGACAGCCCTACAATATCCAGAGCATTGAGGAACTCCGGGCGAATCTCATCTTCAGGAGCTTTTTAACCACCTCGGTGACCTCAACCCCAGCGATAGGAGAGCCCGCCTCAGAGAACCCAGACTCTGCTCCCTCATGTCGGTGGAATTGAGGAGGTCTTCGAAGTATTCTCCCCACCGGCTCACAACGTCCCGAGTCGAGGTCAGCAGCGCCCCATCCCCACTATACACAGTGTTGATGGTGCACTGCTTCGCCCTCCTGAGACGCCGGATGGTGGACCAGAATTTCCTCGAAGCCGTCCAGAAGTCTTTCTCCATGGCCTCACCGAACTCCTCCCATGCCCGAGTTTTTGCTTCAGCGACCCACCTCCGGGCCTGGCTCCAGAGGGGGCCCCCGGTGACCCGCGTCCGGGCAAGGGAAACCTGAAACCATCTATTGTACTCGTCATAGGGGTTTTTGGAGCCGTGCTTTGTCTGGTCCCTCACCTAGCATAAAGCTCCAGACAACTTAGCTCCTAGGATCATTGGGACACACAAACCCCTCCACCACGATAAGGTGACGGCTCAAGGAGGGGGGGGGGGGCGGAACTGCTTCATTGATTTTCCATTCATTCAAATGGGAAACAACAGCAGGTTCTGCGAACGTTTTAATTTTTTATTTTTAACCTGAATATTCCACTGTAATGGCATGAAATTCAAATGGTCTTAGGATGTGAGCAGAGTTTCGACTGGAGACTCGTCCAGACCCGATTCTTTCAATAAAGGAACTCACCTCATCCATGCACCATCCGCATGACTCAGCCACTTGGATGCACTGAGCGCACGACCGAGCGTTGGCCATGATGCAAACACTTGCCTCTGAAGAAAAAAATAATAATGTAAGAAGCAGCTCTGAATAAGTATGGCTGAACTATTACCAATCATAAATACTCCGCTGTCATGTCAAACATTACATCATAGTCTCTGCGGACACGGCCGTACACCAGCGTAACTATTAAAAGCAGACTTTTTTTCTATGCAATTTGGCTAAACAGTCAACACTAGTACTATATTATGTTGTTATGTTTAGGGGTTGTAGCACCACCTGTACCCTGTCAGCCTGTTCTGTGTCTGGAGTACATTTTAAGTCTTACCTTGTTGCGCTAAGCTGAAGGTTAGGAGTGCTAACGACGACGCTAGCACGATTAGCCGAAGATCCATCTGGATACAAAAAAATAATAATAATTCAATTAATTTAATTAAAATGTTTCACTTAGATACATATTCCACCTACACAGTGATAAGTCAAGAAAACATCGACAAAAAAAGTATTGAGACACAGCGAGTGAAAAGTGAACAAGAACACCAACATTTGTAATAAAAATAGCACTTTACAATATTCTACTATATTAAAACATAATAACATAATTGAATATTTAAAAAAAAAAAAAAACAAAAAAAACAAAGTACCATCACAAAATGACAGCAAATGCAAGCACAGAACAGAACTTTTCTGGAAATATTCATCTTGTTTATTATCATTTGTATTGTATTTATTTTTCTATTCTATTTCTTATTTTTAACACCAATTTGGTGACAGGGCTGCGTCGCCCCCCCCCCCCCCCCCCCCTCTTAACGCGCAAAGCAAAAGGCCATAGATGGGCTAATGATTAGCATCGCTAGTCACGGTTTTACAACCCTTTGAACAACGGATATTTGAACATAAACGATTCATCAACACTTGTAGACAGACAGAATACTCACAGGCATATTTTCATTATCCTCTGCGAAAAATTTAGAATATTAGTTCAGTTTACTGAGTCGAGTTGTTTTGAAAGAGTTCTTTGTTCATGACTGTATTATACTGCCCCCCAGTGGCTCAGAAGGAGTTGCAATCACAATCCATAAACTGTTGAATTCTTTTCATTCTATTTAATTATGTTATAACGCTGTTGTGTTTTTAAAAGTGACTACAATAATCCCTCGTTTATCACGGGGGTTAGGTTCCGTACCACCCCCGCAATAGGTGAAATCCACAAAGTAGTGGGCGTGTGCTGACAGAATTCAGTTTTTTAATCCTTTTATTTTCACTACACTAAAGTTCACGCTTAATGTAGAAAATCGGATTGTTGCTTAATGTAAAAAAACAAAAACAAACAAAAAAACACGTGTCACCAAAATTTATGTGGCCTTCTCTAATCATGCCCTTTCCCCATTTGAAAATATCAGAATATTATTATTAATTATATATACCAATATTTTATTTGCCTCAATGTCCTAGTCAAGCTGCCCGTCGCGTGCACCCGCCTGGACAATCGCACCCTTGGAACATGGATCGTCAGCAGGGGCAGGGGGAAGATTTTCGTGATTATTATTTGTTTGCTTTTTCTTTTTAAAACACCTGTTCAAAATGTAGGTGTCATGTGCACCGACCAATTGCTCATATCTGGCCGATTGTCAACGGGGGGGTGGGTAGGTGGGTGCCGTGCCCCCTACAGGATGCAGCCCTGGGCGGCTGCCCATATCAGAAACACAGGGAACACTGTATTATAGTGTTGTTTTGCTTATTTTAAAAAAAACATTTTTGGGGGGGGGTGGAATAAATAAATGGCATTTCCGTTCCTTTCAATGGGATAAGATGTTTTGGGATCGGATTGATTTGAGTTGCGAACGTGGTCTAGCTCCAATCACCATTGTGGTGATTTCTGTCCTACTCGAGCTTAGCTGAAGCCTGCTCGCTCGGACGCGAGGCGAAACCAATTCTAAAACAAGCAAAACAATCCAGTTGCAATCTTTTAAATAACATTACCGGGAGGAATGACAATACATTTATTGACAGGCACGTTCATCTACAGTCGCCCGAAGACACACATTATTTCTTTCGTCGTCTAAAAATGGCAGCACGACAAACTTTAATGGTGAAAAAAAGGAGTGTAAAAGTCTTACATTGTTCTGATACTTCGTTCCAGCAGTCACAATAACGAGTATTATTTCAACAGAATGCCTTCTTTTATCCACAAAAAAACAAAAAGAGAGAAGCACACGAGCTAAAATGTGGCCGGCTCCCGCTTGTTTTCCTCCTCTTTAGGAGAACATCTTTTCCACAGCTGGGAAAGATCATTGTTTTTTTTTCTTTTCTTTTTGCAGTAATATTTAGACATCGTAAAATAACAACCATCTCCGCTTCCAACATTGATGCATGCTCCTATGTAAAAACTTTAAAGGCATTTTTTTTTTGTTTGTATTTTTACTGTTATGTCAACACAAAGTGAAACTTAGATTCTATTTTAATTATAATATAGTAATATTTTATTAGTATTTTAAGTACAGTAATTCATTCAAGGACAATTTCTATTTTTCCTTCCTGATGGGTGTCCCAATACTTTTGTCCAAACTACTTCAAGCACTCGAGGACATTGTTGACATACTGCACTTTTTTTGTTCAATAAAAACATATATTTTATATAAATATTCAGTCTGTTTGATATACAGTGGTTATGGAAAGTATTCAGACTACCTTAAAAATGTCACTCTTTGTTATATTGTAGCCATTTGCAAAAATCATTTAGGTTCATTTTTTTCCTCATTAATGTACACACAGCACAACATATTGACAGGGAAAAAACGGAATTGTGGAATTCCTTGCAGATTTATTAAAAAAGAAAAACTGAAATATCACACAGTCATATGTATTCAGACCCTTTGCTCAGTATTTAGTAGAAGCACCCTTTTGAGCTAATACAGCCATGAGTCTTTTTGGGAATGATGAAACAAGTTTTTCACACCTGGATTTGTGGGTCCTCTGCCATTCCTCTTTGCAGATCCTCTCCAGTTCTGTCAGGTTGGATGGTGAACGTTGGTGGACAGCCATTGTCTCTCCAGAGATGCTCAATTGGGTTTAAGTCAGGGCTCTGGCTGGGCCATTCAAGAACAGTCACAGAGTTGTTCTGAAGCCACTCCTTCGTTATTTTAGCTATGTGCTTAGGGTCATAGTCTTGTTGGAAGGTGAACCTGCAGCCCAGTCTGAGGTTCGGAGCACTCTGGAGAAGGTTTTCGTCCAGGATATCCCTATACTTGGCCGCATTCATCTTTTCTTCGATTGCAACCAGTCGTCCTGTCCCTGCAGCTGAAAAACACCCCCACAGCATGATGCTGCCACCACCATGCTTCACTGTTGGGGGACTGTATTGGACAGGTGATGAGCAGTGCCTGGTTTTCTCCACCCATACCGCTCAGAATTAAGGCCAAAAAGTTCTATCTTGGTCTCATCAGACCAGAGAATCTTATTCCTCACCATCCTGGAGTCCTTCGGGTGTTTTTTACCAAACTCCATGCCGGCTTTCATGTCTTGCACTGAGGAAAGGCTTCCGTCAGGCCACTCTGCCATAAAGCCCCGACTGATGGAGGGCTGAAGTGATGGTTAACTTTCTAGAACTTTCTCCCTTCTCCCGACTGCATCTCTGGAGCTCACCCACAGTGATCTTTGGGTTCTTCTTTACCTCTCTCACCAAGACTCTTCTCCCCCGACTGCTCAATTTGGCCGGACAGCCAGCTCTAGGAAGGGTTCAGGTCGTCCCAAACGGCTTCCATTTAAGGATTATGGAAGCCACTGTGCTCTTAGGAAACCTTAAGTGCAGCAAAAATTTGTTTGTAACCTTGGTCAGATCTGTGCCTTGCCAAAATTCTGTCTCTGAGCTCTTCAGGCAGTTCCTTTGCCCTCACGATTCTCATTTGCTCTGACATACACTGTGAGCTGTTCGGTCTTATATAGACAGGTGTGTGGCCTTTCCTAATCAAGTCCAATCAGTATAATCAAACGGACTCCAATGAAGGTGTAGAACCACCTCAAAGATGATCAGAAGAAATGGACAGCACCCGAGTTAAATATGAGGGTCACAGCAAAGGGTCTTCATACTTACAGCTGTGTGATATTTCAGTTTTTCTTTCTTAATAAATCTGTAAAAATTTCAACAATTCCATTTTTTTTCTGTCAATATGAGGTGCCGTGTGCACATTAATGAGGGAAAACATGAACTTAAATGATTTTAGCAAATGGCTGCAATATAACAAAGAGTGAAAAATATAAGGGGGTCTGAATACTTTCCATAGCCACTGTAAATTTTATGTTACACGAATGTAATTGCATGTTTGTTTGTGTGTGTGTTTTTTTATATGATTACTAGCAATTTTTCGAATTTGTTGTATTTGTAAACTGAAACCACTTCCTGTAGGTGTCCCAACACCTTTGTCTAAACTTTCCTAGAGAGATCCCAATATTTTGGGCAAATATGTTCTGCTCGTGTTAATGAATCATTATTGATAGTAATAATAATAATAAAAAAGATTTGCCTACGTGACATTTAATGCAAACATTTATTGATCCAATTGTTTGGAATGTAAAGTCCAAATGATCTGCAACAACACAGAGGAGATGAATCTGGACGTGCACCAGAAAGTACAAACTACTGTAGTCTCTTTTTCTTTTTTAAATCACTTGTTTGACACTTTTTAAGGCCGAGGGGCTGCTTTTCCATCTTTTCATTTTTTCTGGAGTGGAAAACAGTAACATTACAGAAGCAGATTTGAAAAACAAACAAAAACAAGGAAATGTTACAAAAACATCATCGATTTGACAGCACGTCGCCATTTTACCATCCACAGAAATGTTTTTTTTTTTTTTTCCGGTGTGAGATTGTACACCTTCATGGGAAAGTATTTTTTAAATTATTATTTTAAAAACAACATATAACGCCATCTTGTTTTCATACATCATAAAATTATCATATCTTTTTTTAAAATTTATTTTACATTTCAGTGCAACATGTTTTTAGTTAATCACATCCAGTGCTGCGGCATCCTTTCTTGTTCACCGGCTCACTAAAGTCCATTTTTAATGTTTACTTGTGAAATAAGGTAATTTGGAAAAAAACATCAATAAAAAAATATTGTGGCTAATTTGTAAACAAAAGTGCACAGAAAAAAAAACTATGTGAAAAGTGTTTAAAAAAAAAAATCACATTTTCAGCTACAGCGGAACTTCCAAAAGTCTGAACAATTCGCGAATTTCAAGCATCATCACGTGTGACGTCAACAAATCTCACAAGACTTTAGTACAAAGATAATGACAAAATGATAAATACATGTAGCTGGAAGCTAATGACAATGACATTTTGGGAAGATATGAGTTCAGACTGTCATTGAAGGCAACACCTGACTCAGAGATTAGTTGTTTTTATGAAGAACTGTGATTTCAGGTGGTCCCTGAGGGTGACACCTGACTCAGAAATTGTTTCTCACTTGCTTCGTGAAGAAAAACTGTGATTTGAGACTGTCCCTGAACACAACACCAATGTTCGTTGGCGAGATAGACATTTAATGATCGCTGGAATAATCACTTGGTTGTTTTGTGAGGGGATTCTGGACCATCCTTGAACGCAACATCAAGACAACGCAGCCACTCCATGTTAAATAATTCACACACAAATCAATTTCACCAATCAGATGCTAGTGTAAGTAGCATGTGGCTGGAAGCATAACGGCTAGCAAGGGAGCAAAAGAAGTGTCTTCATTTGGTGTGTAGTGTGTATATTAGTTTTACATTTATCCATCACTGTACCGTTTATCCTCCCTAGGGTCGCAGGTGTGCTGGAGCCTATCCCAGCTGACTCTGGGCGAGAGGGGGGTGCCAATCGCAGGACACACATAGACAAACAACCATTCGCACCTACGGGCAATTTAGAGTTTTCAATTAACCTACCATGCATGTGTTTAGGATGTGGGAGGAAACCTGGAGAAAACCCACACGGGCACAGGGAGAACATGCAAACGCCACACAGGTGAGGCTGGATTAAAATCCCAGTCCTCAGAACTGTGAGGCAGATGTTCTAACCAGTCCTCCACCGTGTTGCCTAGTTTTACATTTACAGTCTTTTTTTTTAAATACATTTTGGAATTCAAAAAACCCTGACAAAAAGTTTTTTTCTTGATGGTACCACTTTGACCCTGGAACAGACGATTTTGCATGGGAACATTTGTTTGAAACTCAAACAACTTTGAAGTCAACCACAGGATGCTGAGTTTTCCACTTTGGTGGTTCCGCTGTAATTTAGATTTAGAAAAGTGAGCACTATGTACTGAATGTGTGTGTGTGTGAGGATGCTGCAGCCATTTTGTTGTGTAACCCACACAAACAGACAACCTGTTGTCATGGCAACCAGCCTACTGAAAAGATGGAGACACTTGAGGTGTTGGCTCCTCCTTGTCGGGGGTCCAGTGTTACCCTGTACGAAAGCGCCGCTTCCCTTCAGTCCGGAAATCTTTACACACGCCAGCCCACACAAATCACATTAAAAGACACACAAACATGGTCTGTGTGTGTGTTGTATGGGACGACATATCAAAGATCGAAGCACTAAAGAAAGGATACTGCTGCACCTTCCCGCGTAGAAAAACAACTCCCATAGAAATATATTAAAATTATGTACAATATGATAGAACGTGTGTGTGTATGTGTGCTCTCAAAAGCTCCCCCCACGCACGCACTCACACACACAAGCATCACAAAATGTGAATTTGACCACAAAAGAACATAAGCCAGAAAATAATCACATTATTTCTGAACTATCACCAAATGTATTTCTCCATGCTGTGGTATTGTCTTAGTGTTTGAAAGGAATGCCGAGAAATTGTCCTCACGTTTGAACTGAATACTGAGACGCCTTTAACTGAATGCTGAGATGTCTTCATGCTCCGACTGAATGCTGAGATATTTTTTCTTCAATTTAATGCGGAGAGATTGTCTTCAACTGAACGCCAATGCATTGTCTTCATGTTTCAACCGAATGACGAGACGCAGTCATTTGATTTTGACTGAATGCTGAGACGTGATCTTCATGTTGCAACTGAACACTAAGACATTGTCTTCACATTTCAACTTAATACTGATCGTGTCTTCACATTTCGACTGGACACTGAGACATTCTGTGTGTGTGTGTGTATGGGAACCCCGGATGAGACACTCGTGATGGTTGAAAAAAAGAAAAAAAAGGCAAATTATTAAGAAAAAGTGGTGGGGAAAAAAGGCACTGTTAGAACACGCACACAAACACGCACGCACGCGCGCGTAAACACGCACACAGACGCACAAACACACACACGCATTTACTTGTGACTTGGTCTCATCACCAGCATGAGAAGATTAACACAAACCCCCCACAAAATCAACAAAACAAAACCCCCAAACAAATAGATTATCTTCTTCTTTTTTTCTTTTTCTTTTTGCTGTACAGTCAGTTAGTTTGCACAGAGTGCCCCCCTGCAGGTCAGTCTGTAGCACTGCCGCTCCTGAGAAAGAAACGCCCACCCTGAAGTCCAACGGCGGCCCCTGCGCCGGCCCCTGCCCCTCACGCCTCCGAGTAGTTAGTGTGTGCGTTGATCTTGTCCTTCTTCAGCTTGACGCCGTCCACCAGCTCGAAGTTGTAGTTCTCCAGCGCCGAGAGATTCCGCTCGGCCATGGCGGCGTGCGAGCACGCGCAGTACAGCACCACCCCGCACACGGCGCCCACGAAGACGCCCAGGGCGGACATGGCGATGATGGTGATCAGGATGGGGTCCAGCGTCTTCAGCATGCTGTCCGCCTCGCCCACGCCGCCGCTCAGCTCGCCCGCTGCCTCTTCCGGTACAGAGTCCATCGCTGAAAAAAAAAAAATTAAATAAAAATAAAAAAGATAACATTAAAATGACATCACATGGACATCAACAGCATATTTCATCTCGAAGTGGAGTTGAGATCATCATCTTTCCCCATTGAAATGAATGTAAATGCCATTAATACGTTCCATTTTTTGTACTATGTTATTAATAAGAACAATACCACTATAATATTGTACTCACTAAAAATATACAGTGACATAATTACACAGAATGTAAAAATATTAAACAGTTTGTGCCACATTTTTTGATTCAATTTAATGGACATAGAGCTGCTCCTTCTGTTGTGTGCACCTTGGTCAACTGGGGGGCACAATAACAGACACATACGGCTATATGGTCATTCCTCTGTGAGCTACAGTAATATTCGTCATTCTTCGCAGAGGACAAAGAACATTAAGTCAACCGGGCAATCGGGAATTTCGGGACAACTCCCGAATGGCCGGCCCTGTCCAGGCTTACCTAGCCAAGTGTCTTTTTTTTTTTGGAAGATGATAATGCTTATATAATTTACAATACACACAGCTTTTAACAAAACATAATTACAGGCGACTATTCAACAACTACAAGAGGATTTATAGGGTAGCCCTATGTCAACAAAGCCGGTCACGAGCACCGTGCACACCAAGCCCGGGCCGGCTGGAGTACCTGTATAGACTATAGCTATGTGTTTATGATTCGTGACTTCGTCGGACCCTTGCCATTGTGCTGCGTGGGGTGCGACCAACAATTGTTGTTAAGCAGCAGACAAGCCTTAAGCGGGTCATTTCCATCCCCCTAGGCCCACACCAGACGTTAACCAAAATGTGCAAAGCTGACAGATCTTTTCAGTGGAGGACAGATCCAGCAGCAAGACTACTGGTGGGCACAGTGGGAAAATGGCAAAATATTACACCTAGCAGACCATGCATTTGTTATGCAAATGATTTGGGATACAAAATTGTTAAATACTTTAGTTCTTATGCATTGCAAGCATCATTGATTCTTGTTGTTGCTCACCATCAGAAAATGATCAAGTCTCTGTGACCTGACTTTGTGATTTACACTTTAAGCAATGAAGGGATACTTACATATTATTTGATATGTAAACAAATGAGCGGGATTACTCTGATATAAGAAAACATAAACCTTCCACCAGGGTGTGCGTCTGTGTGTGTGATTTATGACATTTTGTTACAAGGATAGCCTTTGTGGATTAAGAACATAACTCTTGTTATGATTATTATTGTTATTATTATTATTAGCAGGATCAGGGGTGAAGGTCACTAGCAGAGGGGTTATTGAGTGACCCCATGGTTGCAGTGAGGAAGTGGTGCTGGTCTTGGAGAACGAGGAGGAAGATGTGGTGCTCTTATTGGGGGTGAAGGAAGAGAATGGGGCGGCACGGTGGACCGACTGGTTAGAGCGTCTGCCTCACAGTTCTGAGGACCGGGGTTCAATCCCCGGCCCCGCTTGTGTGGAGTTTGCATGTTCTCCCAGTGCCATGTGTGGGTTTTCTCCGGGCACTCCGGTTTCCTCCCACATCCCAAACTCTAAATTGCCCGTAGGTGTGAATGTCAGTGCGAATGGTTGTTTGTTTGTATGTGCCCTGTGATTGGCTGGCAACCAGTTCAGGGTGTACCCCGCCTCCTGCCCGATGACAGCTGGGATAGGCTCCAGCACGCCCGCGACCCTAGTGAGGAGAAGCGGCTCAGAAAATGGATGGATGGATGTTATCACATTTTATGCAGTAGTAATGTTGATGATCTATACCCAAATAGATGCCCTCTCCATCTGCAGTGGAGTAAATAAAGCAACCTCTACTGGTATAAATACATAATTACATAAATAAGAGGTATGAACATACGTAGGATGATGATTTGTGTGGGCGGAGATGGAGGAACCTGTGGATCTTAAGAAGGAAAACCAGGTGTTAGGAACAGGACAAAAATAAAAATGCCGTTTAAAATGGCGGTTGTAGTCCAAACCTTTGCAGTGGTCGGTGTTGAGAGCGTCTAAAATGCGGATGTCGTCCACGGCCATGTGTCCTGTGCTAAGTCTGTCCGCAACACCCTCCACAACCACCTGAAAACATAATATTTTCGTCAAATATGTCCAGCGAGAAATATAAAAGTGGGATTTCAGACAGTCCCTCAATGCAACACCAGACTAAGACCTGATACTCACATAAGGATTTTTCAAATCTTAAAAGATTGTTTATCTGTGACAGACCCAGGATATTAAGATAAAAAAAAATCGGGCATTGAACAGTTTTAGTCATCCTGTGTACAGTGTGGTCTGATAATCTCAACACAATACCTCACACATAAAAGATTCTGTACCACCACCCAGCTGGAATCCAGTCAGCAAAGACAGAAATCTGGAGTGATCAAACGTGATCTAACAAAAACGAAGAAGAAGAAACACAGCAACAACCCAAGTAACACAAGACGCAACACTGAAGATGACGTGATGATTTGGGACTATTTTTTCCAGAAAAATCCTGCACTGAAAAAACTTGACGCAGACATTAAATAAGCACTCTCGGGCCTCTCACAGCTCCACCACCTGGTCCTCCATTTCTAAGGTCCAGTGGACCTTGCGTGTCGGGTGTGTGAACCGTGTTATTTTACTCGCCTGCTTTTATTTTGAAGGCTTAATTTACACGCAACTGGCGATGTTGCGCCAATATTTCCAGACATTTTCTGAAGGGACTGGAGGCGAGAATAGTCGTAGAATAGTGATGTTCTCAAAAAAAACAACTGTCTTTGGAAAATACTTCTTGCCTTCTGGCAAACCCACTTTTACACACACAAAAAAACCCAACATCAGCTAGGACATGTTTGTTTGTTTTTATTTACGGCCGCTTCCTTGTTCCTGAGTCAGGTCGCTTCGTGATTGGCTATATTCCATTTCACGTCACAATTCGCGACATCATGACTTGGGAGTCGTCAACATTCTCCACACACATGAAGATTTTTTATCATAAATATTGAATGTAAGATTACTGGTACCGGCCTTGACCTGTTTTGGACCTTTTTATGGGGACAAATTTACTCTTAACACATCTCAGATTATTTTACAAGACATAAGACAGTCTGGTGTTTTTCGTCTATGGTCGGGAAGGGGACAAAACAGCCCGGTTGTCTTTATGTGTGTACTGGGCATGAGATAGATAATTTAACAACACTTGTTTTGTTTGAAGCAGATAGTAAAAACTATCATTTCAGTCAGGGATCGAAGGCAACACCACAAGGAGATACTAAATAGAAACATTTATTGATTGGAATAATCGCTCAGTTGTTGAGTTGTTGTGCGAGGAAAGTTATAATTTCAGACTGTCACCAAAGGCACCACTAGACTTAGCCAGATGGAAACAGTTGAGGACACTGGGAACAATCACCCACTTGTTGTGTGAGGGAAAACTGTGTTTCTTCTTTTCCTTTCGGCTTGTCCCGTTAGGGGTCGCCACAGCGCGTCATCCTTTTCCATGAGAGCCTATCTCCTGCATCCTCCTCTCGAACACCAACTGCCATCATGTCTTCCCTCACGACATCCATCAACCTTCTCTTTGGTCTTCCTCTAGCTCTCTTGCCTGGCAGCTCCATCCTCATCATCCTTCTACCAATATACTCACTCTCTCTCCTCTGGACGTGTCCAAACCATTGAAGTCTGCTCTCTCTAACTTTGTCTCCAAAACATCGAACCTTGGCTGTCCCTCTGATGAGCTCATTTCTAATTTTATCCAACCTGGTCACTCCGAGAGCGAACCTCAACATCTTCATTTCCGCCACCTCCAGCTCTGCTTCCTGTTTTCTCTTCAGTGCCACTGTCTCTAATCCATACATCATGGCTGGCCTCACCACTGTTTTATAAACTTTGCCCTTCATCCTAGCAGAGACTCTTCTGTCACATAACACACCTGACACCTTCCTCCAGGTGTGTTATGTGACACACCTGTTTGTTTGTTTGTTACACTGTTATTGAATGTAACACCAAAATTAGAAGATAAAGAGATTATTTAACAGTACATTTAAGGACATTTAGAACTTAGAACAATCACCCAGTTGTGTAACGAAAACACTGATTTTAGAATGCACCTGAAGGCAACACCTGACTTAAAAATATGTTAGGACATTTGGAGCAATTACACTGTTTTTACAAGAAAAGAAACAAAAGATTTTAGACTTTCCCTGTAAGCGACAACAGGCTGACAGATAGACAGACGGATGGAGGGACTGACCAACCAATAGATAGATAGATATTTTGACTTACTCTGTAAGGTTGACTGGATCTCGGTAGTAAAACTCGTCCTTCTCTCCATCGCGTCCCCTGGTGTCCACTAATTGTCCACAGGATGTTCCCCCTCCCTTCCCCCAGCTCCTGTTCCTCTTCCTGTCTGATGTGGAGCACCCCAGGGTGCTGGCCCAGCATGTGGTACCAGAAGGACAAGCACAGGTCGGCGTGGGGCGCCGTCACTGGCAGACTGGACAGCCTGGCCACCTTCTCCACATACTCCTCACTTCTTAATGGCGAGTCAGTCAGATGCATAAGGATGAAGTTTCCTGCGTGGCCTACAGGGGGAAGCAGAGGACAACAAGACTCAGGAGACAGCGAGGGAATGTTGAGCAAAGTATTCGGACACCAAAGACAGTGACAAAATGTGGACAAAAGTATTGGAATACCTGTAAGGAAGTGAAAAGGGTGAAATCTGAAGTTTACACACAAGTACTAGGACATATATATGAAGCTAAAATGTTGACAAAGATATTAGGACACCTGAAGGAAGTGAGGAACATCTACAAAGAGTGAAAATTGTGGACATAACTATTGGGACACCAACACAAAGTTAAAAAGAGAAAATATGGCATTTACCTAGAGAAAATGAAAAGTGAAAAAAAATGGACAAAAGTACTGGGACACCTTCAAGGAAATGAAAAAGTGAAAAAAAAGTGAAGAAAATGTGGACAAATGTATTATGACAACAAATTGAAAAAAAGTGAAATTTGTTGGACAGAAGTACTGGGACATCTACAGGAAGTGAGAAAAATGAAGAAAATGTGGACAAATGTTTTGAGTCACCGACAGAAAGTAAATAAGTGAAGAAAATGTGGATAAATGTTTTGGGACACCAAGAGGAAGTGAAAAACTCAAGAAAATGAAGACAAAAGTACCAGGACAACAAACTAAAGAAATTTGAAAAATGAAGTTTGTTGGAAAAAACGTATTGGGATACCTACAGAAAGTGAAAAAGGGACAATAATATGGACTATAGTTTTGTGCTACCTACAGGGAGTGAAAAAGGGACAAAAATATGGATAAATGTTTTGGAACACCTACTCGAAGTGAAAGAATGAAGAAAACTTGGACATAGATGGGTATTAGGAGAACAAATGGAAGAAAAATGGAGTTAGTGGGACAAAGGTTTTGTGACACCAACAGGAAGTGATAAAAGTGAAGAAAAATTGGACAACAGTATGAGGACAAAAAATTTAATGTGGAGTGAGTTGAACAAAGGTATTGGGACACCTACGAGAAGTGAATTAGGGATGAAAATGTGGACAACTACTGGAAGTGAAAAAGTTAAAATGTGGACTTTGACAAAAGTATTGGGACACCAACAGAATGTTACTAGCAAAGAAAATGTGGACAAAACTTTCAAGTTTGAATTGTATGACTGTTTACAGCAGAAGTCAGGATTAAATATTTCTTCCTGTTGATTTACTGTAAGGATTTATCAGCAGCAGTTTGCTTCTCTCAAGTTTTGTTTTAAAACATTTCCAGGTTTTTCCTCAGAGAGCCAAAACCGACAACCCCAACGACAACAATGCCGAGCACACGTGTGTTACCCGTGCGGTCCAGCGTGGGCGCTCTGCGTGCGGCTGGAGCGCCTGCGCCAGTCTGGATGAGCCACTCGGCACCCGAGCCCGCTTCCGTGGTCCAACCACAGAAGGAGGTGAAGTCGAAGTTACAGGCGAACCACAAGTAGTCTGCACACCACAAGAACAACAAGTGGTTACAACATGGAAGTTGACACAGAGTAGCTCGGGGAAATGTTTAGCTTGATGAATACGAAGGCTCAAGGACACACACAATGCTCACTGGACACTTCATTAGTTACACTAGCTGCGTCAAATATATAGCACTTAACTATAGCATATTACTCGACTGACAATTGGGAAATCCTAAACAAAATCATAACATGTTCCACTCCACTTCTGGAGGTGACGGTAATTACAGCAAGCTTTGTTCACTATAATGCCATCTGCTGGATGTTGTGGGTCACTATCCATTTGACTACAATACCAGCGTATAAATTAAAAAAAAAAAATAGATCATATTCAGAGAAGTGTAATTATTATTTTTTTTCCAACAAGGAAGTCCTATTTTTTTAACATTTTGTTTATGGAAAGACATGATTTGAATATTTGTATTTTAAAAATTATTTTCAAGAAAAAAGAAAAAAACACCAGGACAATTTTATCTCTTTAGAAAAATATGTTTTTTTTTAAAGTTGTATTTTCCTTGAAAAAGGTTTTATTATCCTTTTGAAAAAGTTGCGTTTTTAAAAGTTTATCTTTCTTAGGAAAACAGCCTTATTAGTTATTTATTTATTTATTGAAAAAGAAAATCCCAAAAATTTGGGAAGTTTTATTTTTCATAAGAAAATATTTTGGGGGAAAATAAAAGTTGAGTTTAACAAAAAAATGAATTTAAGTTTAGTTAAAGTTGTTTTTTTTCCATTGGAAAAAGTTAAAAAGAAATTCTTGAAATAAAGGCGTTTTTTTCCCCCAAGTTCCAGTCTTCTGAAGAAAAAAAGTTAATTTTTTTGAAAAAAGCTATTTTTTAGTGTATCGTATACATATATTTTTAGGAACATGCTCTTTTGGGGCAAAAACATTTCTAAAAAGAAGCGTTTTTTTGTCGACTAATAGATAAAAAAAAATTCTGACAAATATCAAAATCTTTTTTTAACCCAGTAAAAAATATGACAAAAGTTGAAATTCAATGAGACAGTCATATTTAAACAAAATTCCACAGCCATACAAGACATGCATCAGTCTGAGCGAACCAAGCAGCTGCCATATTGCCATTTTATATTAATGCATATATATATATATATATATATATATATATATATACATACATACATACACACACACACACACACACACACACACACACAGACAGGAGCAGACGTTTTCCGTGTTTGCAGTTGTGATAGGAAAGGTCTGCTTGTAACATCAATATTCCACAGCTAGTCGCAATGTACAGATACAGAGGGGAGGAGGGGGAGGGAAAGACAGGCTCAGGGCAGTGTTGCAGCAAACTAAATTCTTCTGCAGATGCAAAGCGGAGAGGAGAGCACAGACAACTACCAAAGGAAGATGACATGGACATACCTTAGGGCTTTGAATGAGGGCCTACTTAATGTTTTGCATTGGATTGTTTTACATTTATGTCATTATGACTTCACTACTGCGTTAGCGGACGTAAACAATAAATTCCCACTTATGTACAAATTCATTTGTGTTATGTCCAACATAAAGCAAAGCAAACAGGATGCATTCGTTCCCATTTGAAAGGTCTTTTGTTTGTTAATAGGATGCAGAGATGAGTTGTGCTCGTCGTGGCTCTCTTCCAGAGAGGTTGGGCTTGCTCTAATTGACACCCAGGAGGCTTTCATCCAGCTCTTAAGAAAAAAAACCCTCAAAGCTTTTCTCATGTCTTTTCCATTTCCCCCCCTCTTTTTTGGTTTGAGCTTTAAATGTCCCAAAAGAAAAAAGCCAGTTTTGAACTCAGGGTCGCTCCGTGTCCCCAAGGACTTCCTGCATTTTCTGTTTGCCTGGTTGCGTCATTTGTATCCCACTGGGACAGTTTGAACGTTGTATGTTTAGAACCAAGTACTTCACCCCACAACATGGACCTGTAAAATGTTATCATCTCATTAGAGTTTTACTCATTTGTGGCTTTTTTCCTCTTTTATGTTTTTTTTTTGTTATTATTATTTTTTTTAGTGAAGGGGTTGATACATGGTTGTGTTCAAACCACCCATTCAGGACATTTTTATATCTTTTTTTTGTTCTTTTTTTCTTGAAAAAACCCATCTTTCTTATTGTAAAATCCTGACTTCTGACCTTTCTTCGAGAAATATAACTTAATTCCCCTTGAAAAAAAAATATTTTTCTAATTATTAAAAAAACTTTCACTCATATTTTTTCCTCAAAATTATTATTATTATTCTCATGAGATTGCGACTACCCCCCCAAATCACGGACTGATGAAAGTGTAATTCACGACCATTTTTTGTTTTGAATATGTTTTTCTTCACAAATATCTTTATTCTTGAAAAACAAATGTTTTTCACTCCAAAACATTTATTGTTATTTTTCTTGATTTTTGTAATTTGTAATTTTTTCACAATAAATTTTTTAAACTTCTATGTTTAATATTCTATAAAATTTCTTCAAATTTTTTTTCACCAACCTTTTTTTTCAAATACTCTTTCTTGACCTTTTTCTAAATACACAGTTTAAAAAATACAACTTTGAAAAAATGATAATAGAAAAGAAAGGTTATTTTTAATAGATTCTGACTACCCCCCATGTCAAGGGATTGGCACAAGTTAATTTGACCACCACATACAACCTTTTAACATTTTTAAAAGAAAATGTCTTAACTCTAGAACAAGAAATTATTGCAATGAGTTCCTCTCAAGTGGCACGGTGAACAACTGGTTAGAGTGTCTGCCTCACAGTTCTGAGGACCGGGGTTCAATCCCCGGGCCCGCCTGTGTGGAGTTTGCATGTTCTCCCCGTGCCTGCGTGCGTTTTCTCCGGGCACTCCGGTTTCCTCCCACATCCCAAAAACATGCATGGTAGGTTAATTGACGACTCTAAATCGCCCGTAGGTGTGAATGTGAGTGCAATTGGTTGTTTGTTTGTATGTGCCCTGCGATTGGCTGGCAACCAGTTCAGGGTGTACCCCGCCTCCTGCCCGATGATAGCTGGGTGAGGCTCCAGCACGCCCGTGACCCTAGTGAGGAGAAGCAGCTCAGAAAATGGATGGATGGATGGAGTTCGTCTCAAAAAATTTGAATAAAAGAATGTTTTCTCGAAAAAGTTAAAAAAAAAATCTTATTTCCACAAAAAAGTCTAAAAAAATGTAGTTTTGACTTTTTCCTAAATTATTCTTCCTTCTTTTTCTTTCTTTCTATAACCTGACTACCTCTACGTATATTTTTTGTTAATGAAGACAGGCCTACTCGCATGTTATATGAACAGTGGCAATATGGCCGCATGCCTGTGCCTGTCCTTTCTCTAACCCATGAAAGCTGATGCCTGAAAGTGAATAAACTTGACTCCCAGGTGTAAACTTTCACTCCAGATGGACTCATTGCAAGAAGTTGAACTTTCCTGGTGTGACAGCAGATGGTCACAACATTGAGATGCTCTTTGCTTTCAGTGATGAAGATGACATCATCGACTACATTGATAAAGTCTCACATATATTCTTAATGCATGGGTGGACAAAGTATACGCCCGCTCCGTCCTTAAATCCGCCCCACCGAGAGAGTCCTGTAATATTTATTCCATTCATTCAGTCATTCTTATTTTTAGCAATTGTTCATAAATAATTGGCTAACTAATTTATTGTAAATAAAAAATATATTTAAATTGTTTTTATATATACATTTAACTTAATTATTTTAGAAAAAAACAATAAATTAATTTATTGTATACAAAAACATACACAGTAAAGTTGGCAATTTTACATATAAATATACCTTTTTCCATTTTAAAATTTATTTCAGGAAATCCATCCATCCATTCATTTTCTGAGCCGCTTCTCCTCACTAGGGTCGCGGGCGTGCTGGAGCCAATCCCAGCTGTCATCGGGCAGGAGGCGGGGAACACCCTGAACTGGTTGCCAGCCAATCACAGGGCACATAGAAACAAACAACCATTCGACCTCACAGTCATGCCTACGGGCAATTTAGAGTCTTCAATAAAATGAATTATAAATGTTATTTATAATTCATAAAAACATTCGTGGTATGTTTTTATGAAAAAACACACACCATGCATGTTTTTGGGATGTGGGAGGAAACCGGAGTGCCCGGAGAAAACCCACGCAGGCACGGGGAGAACATGCAAACTCCACACAGGCGGGGCCGGGGATTGAACCCGGGTCCTCAGAACTGTGAGGCTGACGCTCTAACCAGTCCTCCACCGTGCCGCCTATTTCATGAAATAACTGGCTAATTTATTAATTGTAAATAAAATAGATATTAAAAAAAATACATTTAAACATTTTTAAATTCATTTTAGGAAATATTTGTTAATTAATTCTACATAAAATAAATAGTAAAATAAATAATTTCACATAAATTATTATACTTATTTATTTTAAATATGTCTTTTAATTTTATTATTTAAGTATAATTTATTTTCAGATTTAAACTTTATTTTTAAAATGATACAAAAATATTTCTTTTATAATACTTATCTATTTATTTTGTATTTCTTTTACTTATTTTTTGTATTGTTGATGAATCCATCCATCCATTTTCTGTACTGCTTCTCCTCACCAGGGTCGCGAGCGTGCTGCAGCCTATCCCAGCTATCTTCGGGCGAGAGGACACACAGGAGAGTACACCCTGAACTGGTCGCCAGCCAATCGCAGGGCACATAGAAACAAACAACCATTCGCACTCACATTCACACCTACGGGCAATTTAGAGTCTTCAATAAACCTACCACGAATGTTTTTATGAATTATAAATAACATTTAAAAATCAGAAATAATATTTTTTTAATTCTTAAAATAAAATGTTATATATTTACATACATATTTATATTTTACAACTTTTTTGTTTTACCTGGCCAGTTTGTCCTTTGAACATTAAAAGACATGAAAAATATGCCTAACCCTGCTTTTAATGAAAAAATTGTTATGTCCAAACATCAAGATGAAGGAGGAGGCAGGAAGCTGACCTGGTATGAAGTCCACCACGGGGTCAGCAGGTGTGATGCCTCCTGCTGCACGCACAAGAAAGCGTAGAGATCAGTGGATTAGGGTTACACCCCCGTGCACACATCAACGCCTCATCTGTTTGCTTGACTTGCAGTTTTTCAATTCCAACGTGCAACTTTTTAAAATACATGGATTTTTGTTAAAGTAGATATACATACAGTATATCAATCATACTCTCTCAACATTCATCTATTTTTAAGAATAAAAAAAGATGTTTTTGCTGAAAAATTTCTCTTCAAAAAACATGATTTTTTTTCTTTGAAAAAATGTTTTCTCTTGAAAAAAACATTAGTTTCTTAAAAAAATTGCAATGTTTTCAAAACAAAGAAATCTAATACAAACATTTAAAAAATAAATATAGAGCTTTTATCTATCTATCCATCTATCTATCTATCTATCTATCTATCTATTGGGCTTTCTATCTATCTATCCATCTATCTATCTATCTATCTATCTATCTATTGGGCTTTCTATCTATCTATTGGGCTTTACACGATCAGATTTTTGGGGCCGATCACCGATCAGTGAGTTTAAAAAACCGATAACTGATCACAAGATGGAGCAATTTAAATTACCTGTTGATTTACTGTATATACTTGTGTACTTAATTGCTAAAAAAATATATATTTACAATAAATCATGTATATTTGTTGCTCTATTTATGCCAGTGAGGCATAGTGACAGAACAAATGAATGGTCTTCTATTAGATGGCAGGAAGTAAATACAGTAATTAATGTATAAACCTTTTGTGACATTTTTGTTTGTTGGTGTGCCGTGATATTTTTCAATTGTAAAATATGTTCCTTGGCTCCATAAAGGTTGGAAATCACTCCTCTAGTCAGATCGTGTATTCTAAACAGTCAGGTCAAACCAACATTACAACATAACATAAATAATGAGTGCTAACTTACTGTAATTAAATTACTTTATTGTAATTAACTTACTTCACCCACAGCGAAACCTTAGAGCATGATTCGATAGAACCGCAGCATGTGTACGTACAACGGTTAGTGCTACCAATAGCTTGCTAGGCTACATAACGTTTTATTGCCTGCTTGCAAGCCGTATCATATTAAAAGTATGGGAACATGCCTCAAGCAAGTTTCAAACAAACATCATCTCATCTCCTGAGCACCGGTGACCACCAACAGACGGTATTCCCCATTTTGTTCTTATAAAACAGTCGGCTGATCCACTCGTGTTGTCGTCGCGACTGTAACTAGTGTATCCGGTCGCATTGGAGTTGACAAGATAATGCCGAATGATCGTAAAAAACGGGATGCGGTGGTATCGGAATACAAGATTTTATTGCAGTAGTCTGACATAGTGCAATCATGAAAGAGCAAATTTGTCTTGTAGTCTGATCCACGCATTACGTGTTGTCTGTCTCAGACGTGTTGTCTGCTCCACATTTTTTTTTTAATTTTTTTTTTATATAACGTCATTGGCCGTCAGATATTTATAGTACTACGTCAAAAGACACGTGACAAGACTAAAAATAAACTAGCTTTTGGATTCAACTATACTGTGGACGGTGGCGACGCGGAGTAAATGACGTCATTGATCGGATCGGCGAATTATGTCATTAAAGCCGATCAGCCGATCAGCATAAAATGCTAATTATCGGCCGATACCGATCACACTGATAAAATAGGTGTAAAGTCTCATATATATATATATATATATATATATATATATATATATATATATGAGACTTTACATATATATATATATATGTACAAAATATGACTTTTTATCTCCTCAAAAGTTTCCAAAATTAAAAGAGAAGAATTTAAAAAAACAATAAAAAAAACAACTTTCTTTCCCCAAAATTATCAATGAAGAAATTCTGGGAAAAAAATTTAGTTTTTTTCGCTCATAAATATAATAAAAAAATCTAAAATAATTGAAAGATGACAGCAAAAAATCTACAAAAACTACTATTAGAACTTAAAAAATATATATTTTTTTACATTTTTTATCCCATTTTTATTTACAAAGAAAAAAAATATAGCTTTCTGGAAAAAATATTTGTATACTCTTTTCCTAAACCAAAAAAATGTCTATTTGTCTATCATGAGCTTAAAACAATTTTAATTGAAAAAAACCAACAACAAAGGATTCAGTATAACGACAATTGGTGGCTTGGGTGTCACCAGCCAATAACTTTCCATTGAAAAAGTTTACCTGTCGCTGACGTGTAGTCTTTGGGAGTGTCTGTGTCGGTGTTGGTGGACGGCGTGGTGACGGGCACCGTTTGGGGCGACGTGGTAGTCGCTCCAAACGTGGTGGAGGGAAGCATAGTGGCGAGTGGTGTGGTGGGCAAGGCCGTGGTTGTGATGTCTGAAGAGAGAGAAAAAAAAGTCACACAAAACTGAGCTTGCTAAAATAATTCACCTGAAGAAGCTCTGCTAATATGACAAAAACTTGAAGAAGCATATAAAAAAGTGCATTTCCTAGCACTTAATCGCTGTTCATTCAACACTTGATGTTCATTCAACGCTTCACAGAGAAAAAAAGAGTCTCCCTGTTCTCACACCGACATTTCAATTTAAGTCGTGCTTGTCTTAATTTAATCCTCCACAGCACACCTCCATCTCACTCCAATGTTCTTCCTTTAATTACATGCAAATCAACAGTTTTTCTTTTTCTTCCAGCCAGCGTATGCTAATGCAAGTACAATTCGCTTCATTTCCATTCACACACATTACAAGAATACCAAGGATTATTGGGAGAAAAATGAAGGTATATTGGACAAGAATGTAGTCATAATTTTAGCAGAATTTGTTGTTGTTGTTTTTTCTATCAGAATATTACAATAAAATAAATTGGATTTTCTTTGACAAAAACACATTTATCTTGTAGAAAAGTAAATTCTTTAAAAAAAATGCAGTATAAATGTCAAGAAAAAATTTAAATTATGTCGTATGTTTTCCCCAAAAAGACAGAATATTATAAAAAAATACTTGTAAAACAAAAAGTTAAAAAAAGTAATGAGTCAAGAAAAAAAGTTGTAATCTCACAAGAACAATGTTTTCTTTCCAAGAAAAATTCATATCATGATAGGTTGAGAAACACTGACCTACATCACATGACCAAACACAGAAAACAGGTTCTCAGACTCTCTGTGTATGCAGCAAGTTGCTGAAATGATAGTTTGAACCTGAACTTGCTAGAATGTTGTTTAACCAATTATGTCACCAACTGCAACATACACAGGGAATCTGCTAACAACAAACTTGCAGACTACTTATGTATGCTTCCAGGGTTTTCAGGTCATATATACAACCATCGCAGGGAAATTAACGTCACACCTACCCCCTCACATGACCATCACGGCGGTAGTTGTGACGCTAATTTCGTTCGCCAGCAGAGGGTGATATTGCCAAAAATGGTGGCGCCCTGAGTTTGCTGGAGATTGATGAATTATTCTGTTTAATTCTTTTTCAACAAACACAGTATTAACCAGAATACCGTGTTTAGATTAGTGGTGGCCCATATGTATTATTGCCCACCAATAATAATAATAATAATAATAATATACTTTCAACCTGACCTCATTCTCAGATGACGTCTCCAGTGATTAATTCATTTCCAGTTCAGGGGCGTTTTGTGAGGCCGTAAATCATTGTAGATTTATATATTCAAACGCTTAATAATTGCCTTGTTTTTTGCTGTTCAAACTTGGTTACTCTCTGCTATAGTGTGGTTCGAGCCAGACCTATGTGACATCATGCTTTTTCGTCTTTTCCTATCCACTCCTCGGCCTCCCATCGTGATAATGTAAATTATACGTGTAAGAGGCATGGTGAGAAGTGTAGTTTATTCGCTGCCATGGAGGCGATGATTAGTGACTTTTACGAACTTTTGCCTCCGCAGCTTGGCAGTCTGGTGGGGGGGTTAATAAAACAGCATGCACCAAGCAACTTTTTTCTTCTCTTTTTTTTAAATTTTAATTTTCTTTTTTTACAATATAGTGCTTATTTCATCAAATTCATTTATGAAATTTTCGTCATTGTGGCCGGACACAGTGCCGTACTGACTGGTATTGTTGGACATTGGATTGTTTTTCCCCCAAATATCCAGAACAATGGGTGTTATGCCCATAATGAGTCAGCGTTCAGTCATTTCCGTAACAAAATATGGACGTTCCGTAACATTTGGCAGCTCTGCGTCATATAAAGATTAACATTTATCGTGATAAGCTACTGTCAATGGCTTTTTACTTGTTTTCATCATTCATTTGCGAACGTGATAATGCCAAAATGAAATTTCCTGAACATTAACGCAGCTGTGTGGCATGGCCAAGGAAAAGTCTTAAATTTTGAAAATCAACACCGGAGCTGTGGCCGTAAGATGGTCGGTGCCTGTTGTGGCGGCAATCCCCGAACCCGTTGGTGGACACCAACGGTGAGGGATGCCGTGAAGCTGAAGAAGGAGTCCTATCAGGCTTTTTTGGCCGGTGGGACTCCTGAGGCAGCTGATGGGTAGCGGCTGGCCAAGGGGAATGCAGCTTTGGTGGTCGCTGAAGCAAAAACTCGGGTATGGGAGGAGTTCGGTGAGGCCATGGAGAAAGACTTCTGGACGGCTTCAAGGAAATTCTGGTCCACCATCCGGCGTCTCAGGAGATGAAAGCGGTGCACCACCAACACTGTGTATAGTGGGGATTGGGCGCTGCTGACCTCGACTTGGGACGTTGTGAGTCGGTGGGGAGAATACTTCAAAGACCTCCTCAATTCCACCGACACGCCTTCCCATGAGGAAGCAGAGTGTGGGTTCTCTGAGGCGGGCTCTCCTATCTCTGGGTTTGAGGTCACCGAGGTAGTTAAAAAGCTCCTCGGTGGCAGGGTGGATGAGATTGGCCTGGATTTCCTAAAGGCTCTGGACGTTGTGGGGCTGTCCTGGTTGACACGCCTCTGCAATATCGCGTGGACATTGGGGACAGTGCCTCTGGATTGGCAGACTGGGGTGGTGGTCCCCCCTTTTTAAGAAGGGGGACCGGAGGGTGTGTTCCAACTACAGGGGGATCACACTCCTCAGCCTCCCTTGTAAGGTCTATTCAAGGGTGCTGGAGTGGAGGGTCCATCGGGAAGTCGAATCTCGGATTCAGGAGGAACAGTGTGGTTTTCGTCCTGGCCGTGGAACAGTGGACCAGCTCTACACCCTCGGCAGGGTCCTCGAGGGTGCACGGGAGTTCGCCCAACCAGTCTACATGTGTTTTGTGGACTTGGATAAGGCGTTCGACCGTGTCCCTGTGCTTTGGGAGTATGGGGTACCGAACCCCCTGATACGGGCTGTTCGGTCGCTGTAAGAGTCAGAGTTTGGTCCGCTTATCCGGCAGTAAGTCAGACTCGTTCCCGGTGAGGGTTGGACTCTGCCAAGGCTGCCCTTTGTCACCGATTCTGTTCATAACTTTTATGGACAGAATATCAAGGCGCAGCCGAGGCGTGTGGGGGTCCGGTTTGGTGGCCTCAGTATTGCATCGCTGCTTTTTGCAGATGATGTGGTTCTGTTGGCTTCATCAAGTCGTGACCTCCAACTCTCACTGGAGCAGTTCGCAGCCGAGTGTGAAGCGGCTGGAATGAGAATCAGCACCTCCAAATCAGAGACCATGGTCCTCAGTTGGAAAAGGGTGGCGTGCCCTCTCCAGGTTGAGGATGAGATCCTGCCCCAAGTGGAGGAGTTCAAGTATCTTGGGATCTTGTTCACGAGTGAGGGAAGAATAGAACAGGAGATCGACAGGTGGATCGGTGCAGCGTCTGCAGTGATGCGGACTTTGTATCGGCCCGTTGTGGTAAAGAAGGAGCTAAGCCGAAAGGCGAAGCTCTCAATTTATCGGTCGATCTACGTTCCTACCCTCACTTATGGTCACGAGCTGTTGGTCGTAACCGAAAGAACAAGATCCTGGATACAAGCGGCCAAAATGAGTTTCCTCCGCAGGGTGTCCGGGCTCTCCCTTAGAGAT
Source organism: Phyllopteryx taeniolatus (assembly GCF_024500385.1). Lineage (NCBI taxonomy): Eukaryota > Metazoa > Chordata > Actinopteri > Syngnathiformes > Syngnathidae > Phyllopteryx > Phyllopteryx taeniolatus. The sequence continues at coordinate 826,871 of NC_084515.1, read as the reverse complement.
AGGGTGAGAAGCTCGGTCATCCGGGAGGGTCTCAGAGTAGAGTCGCTGCTCCTCCACATCGAGAGGAACAGTACGAGAGGAGCCAGATGAGGTGGTTGGGGCATCTGATTCGGATGCCTCCCGGACGCCTCCCTGGTGAGGTGTTCCGGGCATGGCCCACCGGGAGGAGACCCAGGACACGCTGGAGAGACTACGTCCTTCGGCTGGCCTGGGAACACCTCAGGATCCGCCCGGAAGAGCTGGATGAAGTGGCTGGGTAGAGGGAAGTCTGGGCGTCCCTGCTAAAGCTACTGCCCCCGCGACCGGACCCGGATAAGCGGTAGTAAATGGATGGATGGATGGATGGATGGATATGATTGAATGAATGTGGTTGGATGTTTGGTGGTGGTCAGAGGGGCTGTAGCCACAGAATGGCTGCCACGCTTCCATCAGACTGCCCCAGGGCTGCTGTAGCTAAACAAGTAGTTTATCAGCACTTGGACTGTGGAGTGAATGAATAATTAATAATGCGTACAATTATAAAGCACATTTGAGTCCCTTGAAAAGTGCTATTTAAGCCGAATGCTTTATTATTATGATTATTATTAATAACAGTGAATAAAGAAGCTAGCACGTGGCCAACGGTTGTGCAAGTGTTTGTACTGTATGCAGCTGATCACAGAAATCAACTAGCATATACATTAAACTGTTTTCTTGTGTTTTTTTTTTACTTGTGTATGTCAATATGCGTATTGTTACATCAAGTGATGCAAGCCTTGGGAGTGCGCACACAAAGAGGCACACGAGGTATTTTCACTCTTCTCTGAAAGCTCTGGCCACTGATGAGCAGCCTTAGCCGCTAGCAGTGTGTGGCATGACAATGTTGTGCTGCACTTCTGCTTCCCGTCAAGCTCTCTGTGATATCATCATATTTACAGCCCTTGGGACGACAGTGATATTTTCCAGACTACTGTATTCTGGATTCTATAAAAATCTAATCTTTCCAAATATGAAGCCACAAAAGAGACAGTATTGACGGAAAATCGAAAACCAAACAATTATGGGACAGGATTGCAGGAAAAGACAAATAATTATATTCATTATATTGTGACACAAGCTATGTCCACAAAAGACAGGAATCTTTTTTGTTTTGTTTTTAAGTGTTTTACTGAATTATGTATTAAAAACAGACAACACAGGCTAATATAGGCTAAAACCCAGCTAAGAGACGCTGACATAGGTTAACACACGAGAGGCTTTAGTAACGATAGATTAGTGTACGTCCATATTTACTCACCGTCCAGTTCGCAGCCCAGCAGCTCCAGTCGTAGGCCCACCCCCTCCATGGTGGCTCTCTCCGGGTAGATCCGGACGAAACGGGTTGGCAGAGAACCCACCGACCTCAGCTCAGGTGTGTCGTGGTTCTGATTGCCTGAGAAAATCTGACAAACATTGGAGAGACCACCACAAATTAACCAGACATTCATTACTGGTAAAGACTTAGGGGTAGAGGGGGTTCGCTATCTCTGTCGGGATGTTGAAGGGGATGTGAGGCTTAACAAGTTAGGGAAAGGCTGCCTAAAATGATTTACTAGTACACATTGAATATTCAGTTTGAGTGAGGAACATCTATCACATTGTATGCAGTCAAGCAGTGGGAGCCCCCTCATTTCACCCCCCCTCAGCGCCGCCATCTGGAATGCATGGAGCAAGATGTGGTTCCAAAGCAGCAGGCCCAGGAGAGGAAGTGGTGTGTGCAAAGCAATGATATAGATTTCCTCTCCAGGGTGAGAATTAAAGCAACTTCAAAGACCCCAGGGTCTTTTTTTTCAGGTGGTCTTATTCAATCCAATGTGCTCATTCTACATTCCAAACACAAAGAGCACCTGTCAATCAAGTTATGTACACACCACATTCTACACCAGAAACCGCTGTGATGTACAGTCCCAAGGACAACCATGTTCTGACTACAAGACAGGCTAACACGAGGCTAACAGAGACTAAAACGCAGATAAGAGAGGCTAACAAAAGGTTAACATAGGCTAAAGATACAAAAACAAACACTGCAGATAAAACTGATTAAACTGTAAGAAAGAGTTTAAAAAAAACCTAAAAGAGGCTAAAACGAGGTTAAAGTGGGCTAAAACAGCTAAAAGAGGCTTACAGGCTAAAACAATGCTGAAGATACTAAAACGGAAAAACAGCAGATAAAACTGAATAAACAGTAAGGCAGGCTAAAACAACGCTAAGGGAGGCTAAAATTAGGCTAACTTGGCTAAAACACTGCTAAAAGAGAGCCTAAGCCAAGGCTAACAGGCTAAAACAATAATAATAATAATAATAATAATAGTAATAATAATAAATTAAATATACTAGAACAGAAAAACACACCACATAAAACTGAATAAACTGTACGACAGATGATAAAACACAACTACGAGAGGCTAAAATGAGGCTAACATAGGCTAAAGATACCAAAACACATAAACACTGCAGAGAAAACGGATAAAGCTACAGACATACAGATGACGCTAAAATAGTGCTAAAAGAGGCTAACACAGGTTCACGTAGCTAAGAGAGCCTAACATCAGGCTTAACAGTCAATGATACTAAAACAGAGAAACGCTGCTTATAAAACTGTAAAGACAGACGCTTACAAAGGCTAAGACACAGCTAAGAGAGGCAAAAACACAGGAGCGAAAGAGTGCAATATGCACATGCTTGAGATAAAACTCTTTAGACGGGAGCTAAGATGGGCTAAAAGATATAATATTTTAGTTTAACAGAATTGAGCATGAGTGTGAGCGAATATCTCCACAATCAGCACTTCATCTCGTGCGCCGTCACAAGTCTTTGACTTGACTCGCTCACACTGAGAAATTAAAACAATATTCCCACAAACACGAGGTCACATGACCTACTGCGTCTATCTACTGGAGGCCACATTACAGTTACAACAGACGTTTGTTTCACGTCAGCCAGCTCAAATGTATAATTGACTCCCTGTTAGCACTAGCTTGCCACTAAATGTGGGACAAAGGTGGCCGGCTGGGTCTTGCTAGCTTAAAACTCGCAGTAAATGTAAAATTAGTGTGTGAAACCTCATGAGCATTTTGATTGGCTGTTAAATCTGAAAGGCGATTCAAATGGATTGCCGCAAAACAAGTTGCCGACTGTCAGCCACTCATGGAAGTCGCCGAACTTGCTCAGTGATATAACGGAGGCAAGCGCACTGCCTTAGCTTTCGTGGACCGACCTTAGGCTTTGTGGTGTTGTCCTCGTTGACCAGCATCCAGACTTCTCCGTCCAGACTGTGTCCCACCTTGAACTTCTTCATGAAGACGTTCTTGTCGTAGTGTTTGCCGCCCTGAATCACCACGCCGCTCAACATCTTGACCTGGCCCAGGTCCACCTGACAAGATGCAGTGATTATTAAAATGTCTTACATTACTGATACTGATCACTCACTCAATCATAACTCATAACTCTTAACCCTAAACCCTCACCATAAAAATAATCAGGTAAGGTGGTAGTTACCTGCAGCCATTCGTTCCTGAAGGGCTGCTTGGTCTGCTGGCCCGTCCAACCTGACCTGCCCGTCAACAAACGGGCGTTCTCGGCCATCCAGCCCCGGTTGGCATAGGACGAGGCACTGATCTGACCGTCCGAGATCTGACCGGACACCATGCCCAGCATTCCTGAACATGGGTAGTCTGCACAGAGAGAAAAACAATGGGGTTCTACAGCTGTACTGTCTGGAACAGAGACATAATACAGTATACAGGTAATAGATACCACCTCGAGTGGCCTTAGAATGCTCTTAATCCCCCACAATTTTGGGTTATGTTTTTTAACTAAGAAAAGCATTACTGTATTGTATAAAAAACATAACAAAACAATGAAAAAAAATGTAAAGTAAGTGTAATTTCACACTGTACATACTGAGGTATTTGTGTGTTTGATGTATGCTTTTTAAGGGACGTGGCATGGTGAGTGACGTCAGGAGCTAGCTATCTTTCAATAAACGACTGAAAGTGCATTGGCAACTTTTTCTTTTTTTTTTTGTCACTTCACGAGACCGGCAGCGTATCTGAAGCTCGCTCATAATTGGAATTTTGGCTTGAAACACAAAGCAAAAAAAAAAAAACAAGCACACTAAAGCACAGGTGTTAAACTCAAGGTCTGGGGGCCAAATCCCGTCCGGCAAATAATTTTATGCATGCAACTTCCATGAGTCGTGCTAAAATCTGTACCAATATTTCAAATTAACATGTCATAAATAACGTTGAGATACAGCACACCCGCGACCCCAGTGAGGATAAGCGGTACAGAAAATGGATGGACGGATATTGCAAGCATTTTCATTCCCAAACCTGTTTTTGCAGTAACCTGAACAATTGTAGAACAAACTATTATCCTTGACTTCTTATTTTAAAACTAGTTATCCATCATTTTCTTGTTTATGTACTAATATGATGAGACTATTAAACATTTATATGGTTCCACAGTCACAACGGCCCTCTGAGTGAAACTGTAACTACAATGTGGCGTTTATGTGGAGTGGAGTTTTACACCACTGCTTTAAAGGTACTACGTAAGTCAAGGTACTACTTTATGTGATTTCTATGGTCTGGACCGCGAGAATCAGTGTGGCTGGGAATATGTTGTGAGTTGAAAGCCTCATCTCGGGGGCGTTTGACTCCGACAGACTTGCTGGCTGTTACATCTGAGGCCACTCGACCCAGAGGCTATGCTACAATCTGTTCGACAGAGTGGACGCGCTGCTTTCCAGGAAATACATTCACACATCACTTGTGCATGGAATTCTTCCCTTTAAGCGAAATAACAAATCGATAAATGGACTACTGTACCTGAGGTTCTGCAGCCGTAGAGCTCAAAGCGCATGCAGATGCCTTGTTCCCAGGACATGGGCCGGATGCGAATATAACGAGCCAGAGTCTGCTTGGGCAGTAAGGAGCGAGCCTCGTCTGCCGGGTTGTGGTTCCCCTGGAAGATCTGAAAGTGAGATGAAAGAATTGTGGTTCTATGTTGGTAGCAATTGGACAAAATCTTTTGGACAAGTTCGTCTTTGAAGGACCCCTGGAAATAGTAAAAATGAGCCTCAAATGGCCACTTTGAACAAAGATGAGAGACTTCTTGTTTGTTTCTTAGCGTGACTTCTCGAGAAGTCACTTCTTTTTTGTGGGTATACTTATGATAGATATTCATCCATCTATTTTCTGTACCGAATATCCTCACTGGGGTCGTGGGCGTGCTGAAGCATATCCCAGCTATCTTTGGGCGAGAGGCAGGGTACACCCTGAACTGGTCGCCAGCCAATTAGCTTTTACTAGCTTTTGTGTTCTATTGCAAGTATCAAACATAGCTGCCAAAATGGCAGACTTCCTGTGTCTGTTATGACTGCTTGAGACCTTTTTGTGGAAGTACTCATGACAGACAGCCTACAAAATTTTATGTAGCTAAAGTAAACTGGCTGCAGGGGCTAAATGAAAAAATAATTCTGGCAAACCAGAAAAATCAAGCTAAACAAATGCCTTTGACGTGTGTCTTCTGTGACTGGTGTCATCCATGACATGCATGATGACATGCATGATTTAATGTTACAGCATGCTACAAATTGTATACTAAAAAAACTACACAGAAGAGGTACTGTGGAACCTTGGTTTTTGAATGCCCAAGTTTTCGTATGATTCCGTTTTCAATGATTTTTTTCGTCTAAATTTTGTCCTGTTATTCATACAACTGCTGGGGTTTCATACAAAAAAGAAATTCATTTCCAGGAAGTGATGCACGTTTATCATTTATCACCTTTCGTAAATTACGTATAAAGGGTTCAACAGATGGCAAGGCGTATTTCACAATGCAAGCTTTTATTAACAACTAAGAGCAATCAAGCCTCCTGCAACACTCAGGCAACATCAGGTGACAACCTGTCAAAAGTCAGACCTTCAAAATAAAAGAGTACAGTATAATAATGCAGTTTCACTCCACTTTCTTGGGCCACAACAGGCGCATGCAATAATAAAAAACGACAGGCTTGATAATATTGCCTTGAGTTGTTAATAAAAACTTGAATTGTGGAATACGCCTTGCCATCTGTTGAACCATTTTCGCAGTACAACAGAAAGTTCTGAGTGCAGGCCACTTGATGAAAAAAAAGGCGAGAAACACGATAAAATTTAGGAAATAACTCAGAAAATGGCTCTGGTCCCTCTCCTCCTCACTATACAGTAAACCCCTGCTAGATCACGGTTTATGCTTCGCAGTCCTGCAATTTCTCGTTTTTCGAATTATTGCGCAATTAAAAAAAAAAAAAAACTTCAGGCAATGGATAGTTACAGGTACTCTCTCCGAGATGCAAACATCTTATTTTTTGTGCTGTATGTGTAATTTAGCTATTTATGCCATTTTTTAATCCATTGCTCTTGCACTCTTTTATGTTCTCTCTCTCTCTCTCAATATATTCTGTGTGTTTGAAGACCCTAAAACAATTTCAAGTAAACAAATAAAGAAATACAATAAAAAAAAAAAAATATATATATATATATATTAGGCGGCACGGTGGACGACTGGTTAGCGCGTCAGCCTCACAGTTCTGAGGACCTGGGTTCAATCCCCGGCCCCGCCTGTGTGGAGTTTGCATGTTCTCCCTGTACCTGCGTGGGTTTTCTCCGGGCACTCCGGTTTCCTCTCACATCCCAAAAACATGCATTAATTGGAGACTCTAAATTGCCCGTTGGTGTGACTGTGAGTGCGGATGGTTGTTTGTATGTATGTGCCCTGCGATTGGCTGGCAACCAGTTCAGGGTGTACCCTGCCTCCTGCCCGATGACAGCTGGGATAGGCTCTAGCATGCCCGCGACCCTAGTGAGGAGAAGCGGCTCAGAAAATGGATGGATGGATGGATATATATATTATTTTTTACATATTTCTATAGGTATTTCTATATCGCGGATTTTCATTTATTGTGGGGGATGGGGGTTTGGAACGTAACCCCCGCGATGGAGGGGAGTTTACTGTATACGCCATAAAGAGTCTTCAGTAATGTTACATTTTTATTTATACACTTAAGTAGTCCTTCCATCCATCCATTTTCAACACCACTTATTCTAGTTACGGTCGCGGGGCGCTGGAGCCTATCCCAGCTGACTTCGGGCAAAAGGCAGACTACACCCTGAACTGGTCACCAGTCAGTCACAGGGCACATATAGACACAGACAACCATTTGCACTCACATTCACACCATCACTGAATGGGAACTGAACCCACACTGCCCGCACCAGAGTCAGGCGATTGTACCACTACACCATCAGTGACCCACTTCACTAGTCAATTATATTTATTTGACACTGTTTTTGTATGTGAAGTGTATTACCTTGTTTCCTATATGGGAAATATTGCTTTGGATTTCGGACGATTCGGTTTTAGCCAGACTTTCTTGAATGGATTAATCAAAAACAGAGGCTCCACTCTAAGACTTTACACCAATTTGATCGGTAGCGGCCGATAATTAACATTTTATGCTGATCGGCTTTCATGTCATAATTCGCTGATCCGATCAGTGATGTCATCGATCGGCTCCGTGAAATACATTTACTCCGAGACGCCGTCGCATATAAATCCAAAAGCTAGTTTATTTTTAGTCTTGTCATGTGTCTTGTGGCGTAGTACTGTAACTAGCTGACGGCCAATAAAGTTTTTTCAATCTTGTTGGTGAAAAAACAGGTCGTCGGTGTGGGACTATTTTGCCGTGTCTCAGACAAACAACGTAAATTATTTGCAGTCTGTGCACACCGGAAGTACGTCGTGGGGGTCGTCATCTAAATGCTTTAACACAACAAATTTGATCGGGCACCTGAAGAATGTACACAAGGAGGAGCATGCCGCATTCAAGCAACGCAGCGTGGAGGAAAATAAATAAATAAATACATAAATCAACCGGACGCAAACTCTGGACAACACCCGTCCATATAGCTGGGACAGTGAGAAAGTTAGAATAAGCATGTAATTAACAGTATTTGTTGAAGTAATTGTATTGGAATAATGTAATTTAATTACAGTAAGTTAGCACCCATTATTTCTGTCATGTTTTAATGTTGATTTGACCTAAACTTACGGCAGTGGCCAATCCTTGAATGCCCCCTAGAGGTCATTGATGTTTTAACGTTTGTTTAAAATGAGAATACTGTATACTAGAGAATACTTTAAGATACTCAGTATACAGTACACAAGTATATACAATAAATGAACAAGTCACATTGCTCCATCTTGTGATCGGATCGGTGATCGGTTATGGTTTTTGTAAACATGCTGATCGGTGATCGGCCCCAAAAATCCTGATCGTATAAAGCCTACTAAAAATGAGGTGAGTGAATATTGACCTTCTGTTTCGAACCGTCCTTCACCGTCACCCAGTCCTCTCCGTTGGAGCTCAGGTCCACCTTGTAGGAGCGAACAAAGTAGTGCTTCTTGGTCTCTTTAGAGATGGCTCCTTGTGTGCTGATGGCCGTGATAAACCTCAGGAAGCCCAAGTCCACCTAAGAGTAAGAAGAACAATAACTGTAAACAAACTGGAAATTTACAGTTGAAATTGCAACATGAAATTATGGTGGGCATGTCTCTCATGAGTAGACCCACAAAAATGTGTAAATAAATCTTGCCCAAAAAGACACAAGAAGTCTGCCATTTTGGGCATTTCCAGCAGTCCTTCAAAGACAAACCTGTCCTAGAGATTTTGTCCGATTTCTACCAAATTTGATACTCACATAATAGGCAGATGGGAGCTGCTAAACTTCCAAGAAATTGAGTTTTCATCATTGCATGTGGGCGTAGCATGGCTGCAAAGTTAACTAACTTGCCATAAAACAGAAAACTAGTAATAGTAACTCGACTTAATAATTCTTTTAAAATTCAGCCGCCAAAGTGAGTTTCATTTGGCAACATGAAGTTTGGTAGACATGTCAATCATGATAAGACTCACAAAAAAGTCTTATGAACACATAAAATGCACAGGAAGTCGGCCATTTTTGTTTCAAGTGACCATTTTAGGGTAATTTTGGCCATTTCCAGTGATACTTCAAAGAGAGAGATCGTATCCGATTACTACAAAATTTGAACCCTGTACTGTAACTAGACAGCTGGACAATGCTATTTTGACAAACATTTCTGTTTTGGTCATTGCATGTGGGCAAAACATGGCAGACAAGTTAGACAACTCGCCATAAAACATGAACTATTATGTCAATGGTGACCTGAAGGCGCTCCCCTGCTGGCAGACATGTAAATGCAATAAGGCTTGGGGTGATGAAGTCGTGATGCAATGTGTGTGAGTGTCACACGAGAGGAATGTCTGTTTGTGTCGCTCGCTATAACTGTACATGCATGCGTGGGAACCAACTCTGAAGCAATTATACGGCTGTCTGCACGCATCACTAATGACTAGTGCCTGACCCCTACCATGTGTTGTTGTTGTATATACATTTGTATGTGTGTGTGTTTTGTCTGTGTGTAGACTAAGAACTTTTGTTGGACCAACTTTACTTGGCTGTGAGCAAAATAAGAGCATTTGTTTTAAGAACACTATCTCTCACACAGTGCACGTATTTGTGTGTATTTGTCCGTATAAACACATTAAAACAAGTATTTCCTGTTAAAAATAAATGGCTCACAAGAGTGAAATTACATTAGTGACTCCAGGCTACATTTTTTTATTTCACATTGCGATCTTAGAAGGCTGCCAGATATCCTGGAGATGTTTTATCTACTCGCATTATTAGAGAGAGAGTGATATTTATCATCAGAGACAACATGAAATATGTGAGTGCATGTGGAAAATTGTAGGAGTTATCTGAAATGAGGAATATTTCACGAGGTTGGGAATGTGGGCTTCACACCGTTCTTATCGCTGAACATTTCCTCAGATGATGTTCACGCTTGAGCTGAAGCTAATCCATTTCATGACATGAGCATCATCATACTGTATAGGACTGCAAGTGTCTCCAATATGTGGTTTGTCATCGTTATATCTTACAAACCTCACAGTTTGGATTGAAAACATGCTATTTTCAGTGGTCAAATTTTGACATGCTGAAACTCAACATTTTTCCAACTTAGTGTTGCCCAACTGTCTAATAGTGTATATGACCTTAAAGTTGGGTAGAAATTGGACAAAATCTCTGTGAAAAGATCATCTTTGAATGATAATTGCAACTGTGAAAAAAATAAATAAATAAGCAATTATTCCCCAATATTACTGTACAGCGTTTGCCCACTATTGGCGGTGGATAAAGATCTGCAAATGAGTAATTGAGGTGCCCCCACCCTCCCCCCAAAAAATAAAAATAAAAGGTTCATAGCTCGGTGGACAACTGGTTAAAGTCTCTGCCTCACAGTTCTGAGGACCGGGGTTCAATCCCCGGCCCCGCCTGTGTGGAGTTTGCATGTTCTCCCTGTGCTTGCCTGGGTTTTCTCCGGGCACTCCGGTTTCCTCCCACATCCCAAAAACATGAATGCATTGGGTCCCTGCGGCCCCCACCGGGTGGCCAGTTGTCGGGGCGTCCCGTCCACCGGGCTGCTCTTGGGTGGACCCCTGGCCCCAATCCCGCCCCTCGATTGATTAGGTGGGGTCCTCAGCCTCCGCGGGCACAACAATTACAGGACACTTCTGTCAGTCTTTGTGCATGTAAAACGGTGTCAATTCACTTGCATGTGTCCCCAGGCACACACCCCTGGGACTCTTTCACTGGGTGTGGGGCCACTCACTTATTGCGACAAATAACTCATGAATATGCAAATTGCTTGTGTATCCCCTCAGTCATACTCACGTTCTATAGACTTTTATAATTTACATAGTCAATCCCACCACACTTCAGTTGTACAGCCGGGTTCACGACCCTTGTCCTGCATGCTTCTTCTCCTGTCCTTGTCCTGCTATAGCTTGTCCTGTCCTTCCCTCACAGGGTGTAGCACTAAAGCCCCATGCAACACTCATATTTAATGTTTCATTGTTGTAGATAATGTAATGACTTACTTTTCTCATCCTTTACAATTAGTGCTTTGTGTTTTGTTTTCATTTCTCTCTCCTCTCTAGAAACTTTGTTTTATTCGACTCTGATTCTCAATAAACTTCAATTATAATACTAAGAAACCACAACGGAAGCTTAAAAACTCCACTGTGACAGTAAAACTGTTCCGGCATAAAAGGGATACAGATCCTCCATTCTACTTGACCGAACAGCCGAACAGGACAAAAAAAAGAGCACAGAGATCTGTCTGTGCTCAACTTCGATGTGGTATCCTTCCTCTGGAAACGGGTTGCTTCTGTGCTGTACCAGATCAGGAGGGAACGTGTTTTGTGCCAATTAGGTGAGGTGGGAAATGAAATGCCCTTTTTATTCTATTGTCCTCTGTATCTCAATCCTACATGTCAGCTTTTTTGGTAAATTGCCTGCAGACTGTTCTGATTTGCTTTCTATCTCCAATGAAGAAAGACTCCAATATTTGTTTACACACAAAGAGTTTCAACTTGCACAATTTGTGTTGAAAGCCTTTCAACAGCGTAAGAGGACACTATATCTGACTATGAAGTTGAAGTTTATTGATTAAACGTTAGGTTGATTGGCCAATGAGCAACATTTTGCTAAAATTTGTTTTGGTTTCTGTCTCATAGTTACCGTGCACAGTTATTATCTTTACTGCTTGATTGCGCACCTTTGTATTTCAGTGTCATGTAAACCCATGAGGGCTGGGCACTTCATTTTGGTGTATGGCACGATGAAATAATAAAAAAACAAACACGAACATAAACACATAGTAAATGTGCGTACGCACAGATTTGCGCTTCAATCGTGCGTGCACACGTTTGCCACAAAAACCTGTGATTCATCAATATGTTCGTACTTGTTTTTGTTCGTACTGTCAACAAATTTAGAACCTCCTCAGACTATGCATATAGTAAGTGTGCACAAATAAAGAATGATTAGGTTTTGAAAAAAACACAAGATGCCCAACATATTGATACTACAGTCATTCATAAAAACAATACTATAATAATTTTAATGACAATAACTTAAATCATGAATTTGCTAATAAAATGACTAATGACGTCATTTTCCTAGCTGAAATGACGTTGCAGATATGTATTCACTTTCGACTAGGCAAAACTGAATTACAGATATCTTATAACCATTGGCTGTGTTGGCAGCCGTGGCCCAATGGTTAAGATCATCGCCTGCCACCGTGGGGGGACCTATGTTCAAAACCCCGACTGGACCATCTGCCAGCATCCCCTGGACTCACGGCTGTGGTGTCCTTGAGCAAGACAATGATACCCCGAAATGCTCCCCGGGCGCTTCAGCTGACCCCTGCTCCAGTGTGTTCCACTAACGTGTGTGTTCACTGTGATGGGTTAAATGCAGAGAACTAATTTCGTGTGCATTCATGCATGTTTATGACAATAAAAGATGATTCTTCTTCAATATTCAGTTTCAACTAGTCAAAATTCGGTTACAGATATCTTGAATGAAAATATTGCCTATTCAAAATGTAATTACCACTAGTCAGAATCACGTTGTTGATCTCTACGTCAATTCCGGATAGTCAAATGTTAAATGTTGAGAAGGCTTGCCATAGTGTATCCGCCACTGTTTGTGTGTTGGCAGTTGTCACGCAACGAGCAGATTGCGCAAATTCATGCTTTAAATGGAAAAGCAATCAAACCGCTTGCATTAATCCAAGGCTTCAGAGTTTTCGTATCGATCAAGTAAACATGCACGTGCACTTGTGTACAGGATTCCCTAATTTAACTTTGGAGTGAATGATAAATGATTAACATCATTATTAAATGTCAGTTTCTGCTTTAGCAAGCGTTCCGATGATATGAACCTTTTGAAAATAGGATAAAGACTAACAAAGTTATGAACGTTTTGGGGCCATGTCTTGCAACTTTCAACTGTCACGCATTAGCTGAGATGTATCAGACGGATGTCCTTTTACAGGGAAATAGGGGCAATGTTTATGCAGATTAGATCTCCACCTTCCCTCGTCACTCCGAGCCAGCGGTCTCAACATAACAAACATGTATGCTCTCACAAGTGCGTCTTCTATACGGAGGCAACCAATCAGAGGAAAGGGGGGGGGGGGGGGGGGGGGGGCTTAGCCGAATATGGACAAAGCGGATACAAAACTGGGTCAAACAGAAGTAGCTGTCAGAAGGGCCTTTTCTGTCGCTACTCTCCATACCCACATTGCATGGGCAAGGGTGATGTGGTTGTGGGGACTATCAATACTATTAATAAGTTGGTTTCATATACTATTAGACTTTTCTAGATATGCAAAGATGTAAATAATCTATTTAAAAACTGAAATAGTAAAAAATATATTTCTTCTTAACACTAGTGAATAAAGATAATAAATCTTTAGACGCAAAAATGCTTTACGTATTTTCTGCTCACATAAATGATCCTCAAGTAAGTCCTTTAAAAATGGTCAGCTTATTACATGTTGCTCTAGTTTTGGTTCTGAATATGGAGAGGGGATTCGGCTGCTGTTCAGTGCACGGGTGGATTTTATTTGGATACAAGGCCACAGGTCACCCGCAAAACAAAAAAAATCCTTAATTATTTGCCTTATCACCTTTAAAAGGAAGCTGTGATGTAGCAGTTTTTCAAAAAGGCTACAATATATTAACAATATATATTTCCTTGATTGATTAATGTTTGTGTGTTTAATAAATTATAGTTGAAGAATTTCAAAGCGGTCTTTGGATCCTTTGATTTTACTGTATGCAGCCCCCTGGGGAAAGGTTTGGACACCCCTGTTTAATGTGAGGTGTCACAAAAACAAAAAATATTAGCGCCAAAGTCCCTCTTCTACTCGACGTTACTTTTGACAAACAACTCGTTTTCTCTGCTTCTTGATCAGAAATGGGTATTTTTGATGAAACCAACCCATGTTCTACTACTTCTTACTAAAGAACAGAAAAAGGGAGACAAACCTTTTCCTGGTGAAAAAAGAGAGCCTGACTACATGAAGGGCTCTGTCCTCCCTTCATTTCAACATTGTTCCTTAGTTACAATTGGAAAAAAAAAATCTTTATGAGGAGGTAGTCTTTGAAAGACCCCTGGAAATTGTCCAAAATTAACCTAAAATAGAGTTTCAAATTAAAATGAGAGACTTCCTGCATCTATCTCTTCAGGCATGGCTTCTTGAGATTTTTTTGTGGGTTTACTCATGATGTTGACACGTCTACCAAATTTCACGTTGCTCAGTGAAACTGGTTATCGCAGCAGAATTAAAAAAAAAATAATAATAATAAATAAAAGTCTTACATTTGTGAATGATAGGTCTTAACTTTGATCAAAATGGTTTTCAAAAAAGTCTTAAATGTAGCCTCCTGACAGGTACAGGAACATCTTCCTCTGGCCGCCAGCTGTTTGCGTTCGTTCGTATTTCAGCGCGGCGGCGGATCAGAGCTACATTCCACACAGTTCCTGCACCCACCAAGCCAGCGAGGCTGCCAGCAAGGCTAATTGATCTTCCATCTTTCAAACACTTGGCAATGTCGCAGCTCACGTACACGCTTTCAAGAAGCGCAGGAAGGGGCCGGCACACGCTAGCAGCGTGGCTAAATGGAATGGGGAAAAAAAACAATGCTACTTCCTGCCAAAACAGGATGCTGCCTCTTGGGTGATAGCAAGAAAAAGAGCTTTGGTTTGAAGGTTCTCACAAGACCTTTTCGAGTCTGGACGACACAACGTGAACAGACACTTTGTACCTAAAGAGCTCATTTTAGAATTATCTAATAAATTAAATTAAAAACAGCTCTTTGTATGATGCAGTTTCACAAAACTAAATAAATACTGAGGGTGGTACAATATAGATATTGTGATTTTTTGTTAGCTCTTGCAGGACAGCATCGATTAAGGGCGAGAATTGCAGAATAACTCACGATACAATATTGTGATTTATTTTATACCGAAAGTATCACAATGCAGCAATAACGTGACATTTGTAAGAAAACTATGAATGAAAAATCATGACATCTATGCAACCAAAAAAGGGGAAAACTTCAGATGAAAACCTATTACATCCAATAAAGATTTTAAAGATTTATTTTTAAACAAATGTAATTGGTTGAATTCAGAGCAACACAACATACAGAAAGCCTACTAAGGAGTAAAAATTGTCAGGAAATGCAATATCAGATAGTGATTATATCAATATTTGGTACAGTTCGCAATTGAATCGTAATATTTTGTTCTATCCATTAGTATCATTACACCCACATCTGGTATCAAAAAGGTAGCTATATGACTTCCAGTTGTACACTTGCACATTTTATAACATGAAATGTATCACTTTCAGATTTTTCAACCATGTTTTTTTTTTTTTTTTTACACTATATTGAATAAGTCCGTTTTTTTTTTTTATATTTGCATGCTTTCTGTCCTTTTCCTTATTTTTTTCACAGATATGATATACGGAATGTATTGTGTGATCATTCTCATATGGGCAAAATATCGCTGAATATAATAACTTGAGATAATGCCGTATGCAGTTTGACACCTCATGTCATGATGTCAAAAATGTTAATTTATTAAGTATCATGTTTACTAGGGTACACGGGACAATGTGCCTTATGGCCCGCGTGTTTTAAATTTTGGATGCAGTGGGCGTATTTATTGCTAAAGATTTGCAGCCTTTTTCTGTGGTCGAAAGCATGGTTTGATCACTTAATAAAAACGCTCGTCCCACCTTATGTTTCAGTGAATATACAAGTGTAACAGTTGATGCGCCAAGCTTAATCCTACTATTACACAAATAGTGTTTTGTATGTTTTTAATTTCCATCCATCCATTTTCTGAGCCGCTTCTCCTCACTAGGGTCGCGGGCGTGCTCGACCCTATCCCAGCTGTCATCGGGCAGGAGGCTGGGTACACCCTGAACTGGTTGCCAGCCAATCGCAGGGCACATACAAACAAACAACCATATGCACTCACAGTCATGCCTACGGGCAATTTAGATATTTCAATTAACCTACCATGCATGTTTTTGGGATGTGGGAGGAAACCGGAGTGCCCGGAGAAAACCCACGCAGCCACGGGGAGAACATGCAAACTCCACACAGGCGGGGCCAGGGATTGAACCCGGGTCCTCAGAACTGTGAGGCTGACGCTCTAACCAGTCGACCACCGTGCCGCCTGTTTTTAATTTGTTAAACATATTTCATACTACTGTATTGTCACGTGTAAAATTAGCCAATGGATAAGAGGCAGTTTACCATTTGGAAAAGTTGACTGTCTGTTGTCGTACTAGAGCGGCTCCAACTACCGGAGACAAATTCCTTGTGTGTTTTGGACATACTTGGAAAATAAAGATGATTCTGATTCTGATTCTGAAAAGGAGCATTTTTTTCACCAAGAGGAAGCTCTTATTTTCTCATTACCTGTAAAAAAAATAATATATATATATATATATATATTTCTGTTATTTCTGCGGAACTTGATACAAGTTAACCCAAGTTCATCTTTGGACAGTGATTTGTCACAGGCCATGAGACTTAACAAAGTTTTCCAAAGGTTGTTTTTTGTTTTTTTGTCGTCTGACTTTCATAAGGCGGTGCTCACACGAGGCCCAAACGTATTCTCCAGATGTCAATGTCTTCCTGATGGCGTCAAAGAGATCCTGAGGACATCTATAAATACCTCCGCCAGGTCAGCGGGGGAAAGGAAGCCTTTCCTGGGCTTTCTTTGCATTGTGGTTACAATAGCAATGTATTTGTGTGATGGTAAAGATTGGACCTTCCACACGGGACTGAACAAGACTTTTTAAGACTTTATTAAGGTCACTTTGATGAAATGTATTTATTCACTTAATTTGACCACTCAGGGTGGGTGAGATTTGCAAAGATTTTCCAAAATAAATGTTTTAAGGATCCTAAGTAAAGGCACCTAATACTTAAATCCAGCGTTTAAAACCATGAGTCCACAGGAAGTTTGCCATTTTGGTTCATTTTCATCTAGCTTCAGTTTTTTTTCCGTAGGCCTTGTGTTTTTTAAGGAGTTTTTCTTTGAGGTACGCTTTGTTTGGCAAGTTCACAGCAGGCTGCCATGCTTTAAAGCATCAGAATCAGATCCTCCCAAGTGTTTTCGAGCTAAGAGGAATTCCCTGTGTTGGTCAGCAAAGGGCACAACACACTAGCCCTGGGCGACCACTCTTCATTCATCTTTGTTAAAGGGTAGAAGTTGTGACATCCCGCTCACATGCTCCCTTCTCCCCACCCACAAACATTTCAATTATTCACATGGCGCCATACATGTTTTATGGAAACTATTTTGAGCGTAGCAGTCACAATTTTTTGGTGATGTCATTCTGACATCTTTAAAATGATGATCACATGTAAAAGAGAAGATCACTTAAATATTTAAAGCACGTGCTACACAGTACACAGTCAAGCTGTAATATAGCAATGATGTCATTCATGGTTGCTTGGAAGATTTCCGCACTACTAAGTGTGCTCTTATGTCTATGATATTGGTATGACATGCTGTTCAAAAGAATTCCTTTATAAAGTGTAACTTAACTCAAAAAAGAACAATTAAATAAAAACATTACAGTCCGCAAAATGCACTTTTGCAAAGTATAACCAACAATCAAGCTATGCGTGCCTAATTCGTACTAGCTAATAAAAGGGCATTGTTTTTATTTTGTTTTTCATTTTGATAGGAAGTCAACGTGGGTTGGCTATCAACCAATCAAAAGGTCACCGGCCAACGGTGGACCGACTGGTTAGAGCGTCAGCCTCACAGTTCTGAGGACGCGGGTTCAATCCCCGGCCCCGCCTATCTGGAGTTTGCATGTTCTCCCCCTGCCTGCGTGAGTTTTCTCCGGGCACTCCGGTTTCTTCCCACATCCCAAAAACGTGCATTAATTGGAGACTCTAAATTGCCCGTAGGCGTGACTGTGAGTGCGAATGGTTGTTTGTTTCTATGTGCCCTGCGATTGGCTGGCAACCAGTTCAGGGTGTACCCTGCCTCCTGCCCGATGACAGCTGGGATAGGCTCCAGCACGCCCGCGACCCTAGTAAGGAGAAGCGGCTCAGAAAATGGATGGATGGAAGTGACATAGCACCCATGGAACTTTACACGTCGACAATGTCTTGTTTAACACAAGATGTCACCACAGAGCCACAAAAGATGACACTAACCGAAGTTTAGGCTTCATTCGTGTTCACATATATTGTATCATATTTTTATAGCAAAATGATCTAAATGATTTAACTTTTGTCCGAAGACACCAACCATAAAGAAAACACAATTTTAGCAAGTTTTGCTTCAAACAATCATGTCATGTTAGCGTAGCATATACAGATACATCAGCAATGCCGTTTTCTGCGTTTGTCACGTTCCGCATATAGCGGATTGTCCATATCTATTAGCACTGGTTGTTAGTCAATTTGATTTGATCATTCATTGGTCGGCACTCAATATCGATTGGATTTCAACCAATCTGGATTTTCACCACGGCACGGTGGCCGATTGGTTAGAGCGTCAGCCTCACAGTTCTGAGGACGCGGGTTCAATCCCCGGCCCCGCCTATCTGGAGTTTGCATGTTCTCCCCGTGCCTGCGTGAGTTTTCTCCGGGCACTCCGGTTTCCTCCCACATCCCAAAAACATGCATTAACTGGAGACTCTAAATTGCCCGTAGGTGTGACTGTGAGTGCGAATGGTTGTTTGTTGGAATGTGCTCTGCGATTGACTGGCAACCAGTTCAGGGTGTACCCCGCCTCCTGCCCGATGACAGCTGGGATAGGCTCCAGCACGCCCGCGACCCTAGTGAGGAGAAGCGGCTCAGAAAATGGATGGATGGATGGATTTTCATCACTCCATCTGGAATGTTCATTAGATCATCTGGATTGGTCATCAACTAACCTGTATTGGTCACCAGTCAATCAGCATTGGTTGTTAGCCAATTTAATTTGGTCATCAGACAATAAGGACTGGTTACCACTCAATCTTGATTGTTGCCACTCAATCTGGAATGGTCTGAATCAACTAATCTGGATTGGTCGTCAACGAACCAGGATTGGATCCGCTTAATCTGGATTGTCGCCACTTAATTTGGAATGTTCATCACATAATATGGATTTGCCAGTCAACCTAGACTGGTCTTCAGACAATCTGGATTGGTCACCACTAACTCAAGAATGGTCATCAGATAAAATGGATTTCCTAGTCAACCTGGATTAGTCACCAGACAACCTAGATTATACAGTATATCAGACAATAGTAGCACTACACTACTAGTGATTTGAGTAGATTGAAATATGTAATTTTCCATAAAATATCATGTCTTGTCCTTTCAGATTAAAATGGAGCAAGCAAACTAGTAGGCATCTTCAAATGGTGAATGCTTATAAACAGTCCAATCAAACCTCCTCAGTCTGCTGACTCAAAACAAACCTTTTCACCTCTCTGTTTGTCCACTTGACTTCCAAAGGAACGCTCGTGCCCAGTAGCCCGTGAGAAGTCCCCAGACAGACAATAGAGCATCACCACTACCACTATTACTCGGGCCAAGCCGACTTCCTGTCCACTTCCTGTTTCCGCCGCCATTGTGCGGCTTCCTCAATGAGTTCCTGTCCTGCAATCCTGCACAATGGGAGCAGGCCTCTAGACTGGCTCCGTCTCAGGGGCCAATCACGCTCAAAACTATTGTTGTAGTAATGAGATGGGTTTTTAATCTGTTGGATCCCTTGGACCTAGCAGGACGATATTGCAAATATCTGGATGTAGAAAGATCTATTCAGGATATTATTCAGGCAACTAAATCACCTTTTAGGGAGCTTTAACATACTCAGTCGGTTGCCTGAGACGTTGCACTTTTCAATTTTTCAGTTTTCTAACAGTGCTAGCACACAGCCAAAAACGGGTCCTATTATTCGTAACTATTTCGGGGAACTCGGCCACAATTCAGACTAAGCTAAAGAAATCACGGCTGCAGTAACCTATTTTTGTTGCCTACCTATTGTGTTAAAAACACTAGGCTACACTCAGGCTGAAATGTTGTAAATGTTTCTATTTACTCTACATTTACATGGACTCTCGTGAATATTGACTCTACAGTATTCTAAATTGATATCAACGTTCTTCTACCTGTACTCTATCTACTCTATTGTGATGTATTCTACTCCACCTGTACGTATAGCTACCCTACATCTATTTTATTCTACATCTACTCTCTCTCTCTCTACTCTCGCTCTCTCTCTCTGTCTCTCTCTCTCTCTCTATCCATCCATCCATCCATTTTCTACCGCTTATCCGGGTCGGGTCGCGGGGGCAGTAGCTTCAGCAGGGACGCCCAGACTTCCCTCTCCCCAGCCACTTCATCCAGCTCTTCCGGGGGGATCCCGAGGCGTTCCCAGGCCAGCCGAAGGATGTAGTCTCTCCAGCGTGTCCTGGGTCACCAGGGAGGCGCCCGGCAGGCATCCGAATCAGATGCCCCAGCCACCTCATCTGGCTTCTCTCAATGCGGAGGAGCAGGGGCTCTACTCTGAGATCCTCCCGGATGACCGAGCTTCTCACCCTATCTCTAAGGGAGAGCCCGGACACCCTGCGGAGGAAACTCATTTCGGCCGCTTGTATCCGGGATCTTGTTCTTTCGGTCACGACCCACAGCTCATGACCATAGATGAGGGTAGGAACGAAGATCGACCGGTAAATTGAGAGCTTCGCCTTTCGTCTTAGCTCTTTCTTTACCACAACGGACCGATACAAAGTCCGCATCACTGCAGACGCTGCACCGATCCGCCTGTCGATCTCCCGTTCCATTCTTCCCTCACTCGTGAACAAGACCCCAAGATACTTGAATTCCTCCACTTGGGGCAGGATCTCATCCCCACACTCTGCTTCCTCATGGGAAGGCGTGTCGGTGGAATTGAGGAGGTCTTCGAAGTATTCTCCCCACTGACTCACAACGTCCCGAGTCGAGGTCAGCTGCGCCCCATCCCCACTATACACAGTGTTGGTGGTGCACTGCTTTCCTCTCCTGAGACGTCGGATGGTGGACCAGAATTTCCTCGAAGCCGTCCGGAAGTCTTTCTCCATGGCCTCACCGAACTCCTCCCATGCCCGGGTTTTTGCTTCAGCGACCACCAGAGCTGCATTCCGCTTGGCCAGCCGGTACCCATCAGCTGCCTCAGGAGTCCCACAGGCCAAAAAGGCCAGATAGGACTCCTTCTTCAGCTTGACGGCATCCCTCACCGTTGGTGTTCACCAACGGGTTCGGGGATTGCCGCCACGACAGGCACCGACCACCTTACGGCCACAGCTCTGGTCGGCCGCCTCAGCAATGGAGGCGCGGAACATGGTCCACTCGGACTCGATGTCCCCCGCCTCCCCCGGAACATGAGCAAAGTTCTGTCGGAGGTGGGAGTTGAAACTCCTTCTGACAGGGGATTCTGCCAGACGTTCCCAATACGATTCTTCCCCCACCATCGGAGCCAACTCACCACCAGGTGGTGATCAGTTGACAGCTCCGCCCCTCTCTTCACCCGAGTGTCCAAGACATGCGGCCGCAAGTCCGATGACACGACCACAAAGTCGATCATTGAACTGCGACCTAGGGTGTCCTGGTGCCAAGTGCACGTGTGGACACCCTTATGCTTGAACATGGTGTTCGTTATGGACAAGTCCAATAACATAAGACCGCTCGGGTTCTGATCGGGGGGGCCGTTCCTCCCAATCACGCCCTTCCAGGTCTCACTGTCATTGCCCACGTGAGCATTGAAGTCCCCCAACAGAACAATGGAGTCCCCAGCGGGAGCGCTCTCCAGCACCCCCTCTAAGGACTCCAAAAAGGGTGGGTACTCTGAACTGCTGTTTGGTGCATAGGCACAAACAACAGTCAGGACCCGTCCCCCCACCCGAAGGCGGAGGGAGGCTACCCTCTCGTCCACCGGGGTGAACCCCAACGTACAGGCGCCGAGCCGGGGGGCAATAAGTATATCCACACCTGCTCGGCGCCTCTCACCATGGGCAACTCCAGAGTGGAAGAGAGTCCAACCCCCTCTCGAGAGGACTGGTACCAGAGCCCAAGGTGTGTGTGGAGGCGAGTCCGACTATATCGAGTCGGAACTTCTCGACCTCACACACCAGCTCGGGCTCCTTCCCTGCCAGAGAGGTGACATTCCACGTCCCTAGAGCCAGCTTCTGTAGCCGGGGATCGGATCGCCAAGGTCCCCGCCTTCGGCCACCGCCCAGCTCACACTGCACCCGACCCCTATGGCCCCTCCCACAGGTGGTGAGCCCATGGGAAGGGGGACCCACGTTACCATTTCGGGCTACCATGGGTGCAGGCCCGGCCACCAGGCGCTCGCCTTCGAGCCCCACCACCAGGCCTGGCTCCAGTGGTGGGGCCCGGTGGCCCGCGTCCGGGCAAGGGAAAACGAAGTCCATTGTTTGTCGTCATCATTAGGGGTCTTTGAGCCGTGCTTTGTCTGGTCCCTCACCTAGGACCTGTTTGTCATGGGTGACCCTGCCAGGGGCATAAAGCCCCAGACAACTTAGCTCCTAGGATCACTGGGACACACAAACCCCTCCACTACGACCCCTATCCATCCATCCAATCATTTTCTTTTACCGCTTATCCTCACTAGGGTCGCGGGCTGCTGGAGCCTATCCCAGCTATCTTCGGGCGGGAGGCAGGGTACACCCTGAACCGGTCGCCAGCCAATCGCAGGGCATATAGAAACAAACAACCATTCGCACTCACATTCACTCCTTCGGGCAATTTAGAGTCTTCAATCAACCTACCACGCATGTTTTTGGGGATGTGGGAGGCAACCGGAGTGCCCGGAGAAAACCCACCCAGCCACGGGGAGAACATGCAAACTCCACACAGGTGGGGACGGGATTTGAACCCCGGTCCGCAGAACTGTGGGGCAGATGTGCTAACCAGTCGTTCACCGTGCCGGCTCTCTCTCTCTCTCTCTCTCTCTCTCTCTCTCTCTTTATATATATATATATATATACATATACGGTGGGTATGGAAAGTATTCAGACGCCCTGAAATTCTACTGTATGCTACTCTACGTATACTCTCCAGCTACATCTACTCTATATCTACCTTATTCTACCTCTGGAGTTCAAAGACTAAGCTGAAGTATGGTAGTCATAATAGTTTGAGTATGGCATGTTAATATTTTCTTTTGATATTGTAACAGTATGTTCAACCAGATGTGTGAACAAGTTTCCAGAAAAAAATAACACACAATATCGATTGCATAACAAATAAAAGTGACTTAGGCAGAATATGTCATGATTTCGCTTACATATAAATACAAAGAAAGATAACCAGTAAAAGAGATACAAGATAAACAAAGATAAACCATAAGGTTTTTTTTTACTTTTCTTTAACATAACCAAGTTGTCACTTGTCTAACCGTATCCAAGTTTTATTGTCAATGTAAACCTTAACCAGGTTGTTTTACTTGTCTCCCTTAAACCAAAATCCCACATACTTGGGTATGCAGTCTGCCAAGTACTAGAGAGTCCAACTTTTCAACCTGGTTGAATGTTGGTGACATAGGCCGCAGATAACTTCATTAAGTTATTGTTGTATAGCTGGGTGACCTTTAGAGGTACAACGATTCATCAATTAATCACAAACTAATCAATTACCAAATTTATCGATAATGATTTTTGATAATCGATTAATAATTTAGAGTCCTATTCTAACTTAATGGAATTTCAGCCTCTCAATAGCAAATATTAATAATGATATTTATTGTAATAATAAAGCACTAAATAATTATATTTAATTTAATAATATATCAGAATATTTGTGTTTCATCAAAATAAGGCATTTGCAAATATATTTTACTTTAGAAAACAATTTTTGCCTTTTTTCTGACTGATGTCACAGAACAAACCACTAACTGAATCATAATCAATTTATGTTTATACATTTTCTGCACTGTGAATTTGGAACAATGTCGTGGATGGACATTTTTTGAAGTTTTTTTTTTTAACAATCTGATTCATTGATTAATTTAAAAAATAATCGAAAGATTAATTGATTTTTAAAATAATTGTTAGTTACAGCCCTAGTGCCCTTCAATAGGGATGGTTGCAAATGTGGAGTCTCACAGACAACATAAGCACATGAAGTCAAGGAGGCTACGCATGGAGTCACACTCCATTTGTGTGTTTCCTTCAACCGGGAATTTTGTTCTATGGTGACACCATGCTTCATGGTCAGATCTACAGTACATACGCGTTTGTGATGGTGGAATACTCATTTTGATAACCGCAGCTATTACTCCATATTATGACTTTTTCCATGTTTTGGCTGGCCCCTAGGACCGACTCCTCCCAGGCGTAACAATACCCATTTGTTACTGAAGCAAAGAAGCTCTAAGTGCTGCTCCTGTTTCTGCTTTCCTTTCACCTCTTCCCTCCTCTCCTGTTTCTCCCACACTCTGTTGAGGCATGTTTTGGGGCTGCAACGATTAATCAAATGACCTCACAAGCACATGTTATTGCATTTAACACTTTCACTGCCATTGGCGGCTTTAGAAGTCAAATATCCATGTTAACTGGGAAGGTTGGCAGTGAATGAGTTAATAATGCTAAATATTTTTTTATCCGATTGATCAATGCGATAATCTGTACAATATTTGATTCTAAAAATATGGAATGGCTGTAGCCCTCCCGTGTTTGCATCGCTATTATTTCTCGGGTATATAGTCCTCTAAGACAGCTGTCATGTTGACTTGGACAATGAATAAAGATCAGAATCAGCTCTGGAGGTTTTACAACCATTTCTTAATCAAACTGCTGTTGGGTGTCTGTCATTTCTTTCTTTCTTTCTTTCTTTCTTTCTTTCTTTCTTTCTTTCTTTCTTTCTTTCTTTCTTTCTTTCTTTCTCAAGTCTACTGTCATCTAAATCCTTCTCTAAGTCATTTTCTAAATTGGTATAAAGTTAATTTCGCGACTATGAACCAGAAGAAAATACAGTGCTGCTGAGTGTTAAGGGTAAACCATGTTAAATGGACAGGTTCACTATAAAAACTTAATCTTACCAAGAATACCTCTTGTACTTCTAGTGAAAATGTGTTATTTCTAGTCAAAACAAATCTCTTCACACTAAAAATAAAAAGCAAATATTTACTTAAGAATTTGCTTCAAACAAGCAACAAGTTAGTCCTTTTTTCTTGGGGGGGTGGACGTGTCTTATTTTAAGTGAAAAGAGATTTGTTTTGACTAGAAATGAGACAAAAGATTCTTGGATAGATTTTTTAGATTTCTTACACCACATGTAGCTTATACCTTGTCGTGGAAATGTGAATACGAATTCAAACACACAGTTCCTATTACCTTTGATTGACTGAAATTACATTTATTCACTGTCCAGAAAGTTGACGCTATCTTACCATATGAATCAAAGCAAATGGCTAATGTTTCTATTATTGTCAGCAAAGCCCTCTTTCTCATGCCATAAGCCATCTTCGTATGTAGCGGCAAAAAATGTGAGTATAGTGATTTTGGACTCTTAACAAATATTCTGATAGGCTGAGGACAGAGGCAACAGGCAGGGTGATGCAGCAGTGGTAGGAGAGTAAAGTTACCCAGCTATCACAATTTGACCAAAATAATGACTTAGACAATTATGCTATTAGGGTAACGATACACACTTTATTCTTTATTGATCCTATCCAACAAAATGATGGTCATTCAGCAAGTTTTTTTTTAACCATAAAGCAGTGCCATAAAGCAACAGTGCTTGGGGATATGTGGTCTTTTACATGTTTGAAAACACTGTAAGACTGACATTTTATAGAATTGGGTTCTTCATGATTAACGTCTACATCAGGGTGTTCAAACCTTTTGCAAAGAGGGCCAGATTTGGTCAGATGAAAATGTATGGGGGCCGACCATTTGGCCTGACAGTTGACTGAAATTTTTTAGAAACATGTATTTATTGATTTTGTTTTAACAAATCACATTCCAGTGCATTTTCACAAAGAATAGTATAGTGACTATACTATTCTGTCATCTAATTTGACTATAGTATTGTCAAATCAGATGACAGAAATTTGACCAAACTGTGGTTTGATCATCACAAAAAATCAATTCACTGAGACTCGTAGCTCGCCTTTGTAGAATTTTCATTTGAGTCATAGGCTCTTGTGAAAAAGCGCTGCTGTGCTATCAAAACAGCTTCCAGTGCTTCGGCGCGTTTGTTCGCCGTTGGCTTGTCGTAGTTAGCATGTTTCGTCTGGTAGTGCCTCTTAATATTAAATTCTTTGAAAACAGCCACAGTCTCTTGGCAAATTAGGCAGACACAGTTGTTTTGTATGTCAGTGAAAAAATCCACTTGTCCTGGACACGGCGGCCCTCGTTGGCAATTTTCCTCTTTTTAGTTTCAGTTGCCATTTTAGAAATGGGGTAAAAACATACCACAGGGGTAAAAGTTCACACAGGGGTCACGCGACGAGAGTGCGGCCACAGGTCTACTGTCACCCTCTGGTGAAATATAAAATGGCTTTTTTTTGTATGTGTGTATTGTTTACTGTGGTAAACTGTGCTGGCGGGCCACATATGATTGATTTTATGACATGATGCTTGGGGCCGGAGGAAATTTGGACACGGGCCGGATTTGGCCCGCGGGCCGGACTTTGGGCATGCCTAGTCTACATCAACAATGATAACACTGTATCGAATATGCTCATATTTTTAATACAGTGTTATTATGGGGTGTTGTGTGTAGAATTTTGAGGTGAAAAATATTTGTAACATTTTGGAATAAGGCTGGGACGTGGGACAAGTGAAGCGCTGTGAATACTTTCCTGATGCACTGTAAATTAAATGTTATTTTGAATGAAAGTGTAAGACTATAAACCTGACGTGACATATGTGAGTAAACAGGGACGAGCACAAGCGCAGACAATGTGGAGGCGGCACCTTTGTCATGAAATTTTCATGCTGATTTTCCACTCTAACGTGCAGGGGAAATGCTGCAAATGAGTGAACAATGGCCACGTTTCACATCAACAATGTTCTCGCCGCATGTGAACAAAATCTCTGCGGTGGGTTCAAGCTGAGGACCAGCCAAAACATGACATCATTACTCATTTTGTTTTTTTATTTTGGGAGTGGGGGCATGCCCGACTCCACTTTGAGAGCCAAGCCTTAGTTTAAAACCCTATCCATGGGTTGACATCCTAACCCTTACTTGCTAATTTGAAACCCTAACATTTGATTGAAACACTCATTTGAAACCATAACCCTGGTTTGAAACCCTACTTTGAACCTCAAATCCTGACTTGAAAAATGAGTTTGAATGGCTTAAAACCCAACTTTGAAGCTCAATACTTGGCTTGAAACCCTACTTTGAACCTCAGACCCGGGCTTGAAACCTTACTTTGAAACTCTAACACTGGCTTGAAACCCTAATTTCAAACCTTAACCTCCATGTGACCTAACCTTACACCAGGCTTAAAACCCTAACCCCTGTTTGAAACCCATAAACTCTCACCTCAATGTGAGACCTTATTTTAACCTGACTTGAAATCATAACTCGAAAACTACAATCTGAGGGCGGAGGCACGGACCTGGATCCACTCGCGTACGGTGTCATCTGACGGCGTCCATCCGTTCTCGTGATAGTTGAGGCGAGAGCGTTCCGGTGACCAGTTGTTGTTGTACTGCGATGAGGCGCTGATCTGCTCCGAGGAAATCTCGCCTGACTCCATCCCCAGAGGCTCCGAGCACAAGAAGGCTGAAACAAGCACACAGTGGCCATGGTTAGCCTGTTACCTTGGCCAAGGCTTCAACATTTTTCATCAGGTCCTTGCACACCCACCTCAATTTGGGTGAAAGGTACCAAGGCAGAATGCAAGGCCCAAGCAGGCCATGTTTTTGTTTGTTTTGTGTTATTTGTTGGCGGCAGAATTATTGTATTTCTCTGGAATAGACAAAGCAATGAATGGCTTGACATCTTATGAAACCGTAGCCCTTGTTTGAAACTAATTTGAAACCTTCACCCAGGGGTGAAACCCAAACCTTGACTTGACACCTTACTATAAAACCCTAACTATTCTTCAAAACCTTTACTCAGGCTTGTTTGAAAACTCAACCACAGCTTGAAACTCCACTGTGTAACCATAACCCTCACATGACGCCTACGTTGAAACCCTAGCCCTTGTTTAAAACCTTATAAAAAAAAAAAAGGGCATCTTTTCTATTCGCATTCCAAAGGAAGGCCAACGAGGTCCAAAGTGCACAAGGCTTCCGAGGAGAGCTTGTTGTTTTTGGCAGCACGTGCACTGCAGCGTGCGTGAAAAAACAACAAGTCATCAAGTCAAGATGACATGAATGAGATGGATGAGACGCTGCTCCGAAAGTGATGAATATGATGTCGAAGGCATTGGAGACATTGCACAAATAGAAAAGACAAGATGGATGATGTAATACTTACACTTTCTCACTAAATAAACAAGAAAACAAAGTTAAAAAAACAACAACATTTCGCTCAACAAACAAGACAGCCCGGGACCTCTCTTGAAACCCTTCTCTGAATCCCTAGCCCTTTTTTGCAACCCTAATCCAGAAACTCTACTTTGAAACCTTAACCCTGGCTTGAATTCATGATTTGAAACCCTAAAAAGGGCTTCAAACCCTAATTTGACACCCTAACCCTGACTTGAAACTCTACTTTTAAAGCCTAACCCTTGTTTGAAATCCGACTCTGAAACCTTAACCTTTGTTTGGAAACCCCATCCATGGTTTAAAATCTTAAACCTGACTTGAAACCCTAATTGTAATTCCTAAATTTGTCTTAAAACCATGTTTTGAAACTAACCCTAATCCTGGTTTAGAACTCTAATTTGAAATCTTAATTTTGGCTTGAAACCCTATTCTGAAATCCTAACCCTTGTTTGGAATCCTAATGCAGCCTACAAACTCCACTTTGAAACTTCAACCCTGTCTTGAAACCATAATTTGAAACCGTAAAAGTGAAGCCCTAATTTTACAACCGAACTCTGACTTGAATCCCTACTTTGAAACCCCAACCCTAGTTTGAACGCTCTTCCATGGCTTGAAAGCCTCACATGAAACCCTACTTTGAAACCCCAACCCTGGATTGAAATCCTGATTTGAAGCCCTAATTTTAGCATCAAACCCTACTATGAAACCCTAATACTAGTTTGAAACCCTATTCATGGCTTGAAATCCTAAACTCTAACATGAAACGTTAACTCATGTTTAATATTTAAACCCCGGCTTGAACCCCCAGTTTGAAACTCTACTGTAAGCGTGCGGTCACCATTTTGCCCGTTTCCTTGGGGGAGGCTGGTGTCCCTGATGGTGTAGTTGGCAGAGAAGCCCTCCCTGGTGATGGCCGTGTCAGTGGTGATGGTCATGGACAGGATGCCCGTGTAGGAGATGACGCGGCCCGGGGATGTCTGGCCGCAGTAGCGCCCGATGTGGGGACCCACTGAGGATGGGGAGGAGCAAAATGCCAACGTTAGCGTTTTATTTGGATTTTTGGAGTGTTTTAAACCGTAATCCTGGTTTGGCACTTTACTTTGAAACTCAAACACTTAACCCAGGTTTGAAACCATACATGAAATCCATACCCTGGTTTGACACATGATTTTGAAACCTAAACCCTCCTAATCCTAACCTTGGTTTAAAACCATACTTTGAAATCGTAACCCTGGATTTAAAGCATACTTTGAAACCCCACTCATGTCTAACCCTTACTTGAAACCCTACATTGAGAACCTTAACTCTGGCTGGAAACCCCACTTTGAGACCCGAATGCTGGCTTGAAACCCCTTTTTTGAAACCGTAATCCAGTCTTCAAAACCTACTTCAAACCCCTACTAGAGCTAGCACTGTGCTTGATTTAGGGATGTGATAATTGTACATTAATTTAGATTAATGCTACGATAGTGTTTTTTAACACTTTTTTCTTTAAACATGCTCTTCATAACATCATTTATCATCATAAAAAAATAATCCTAAAAAAATGTCATCATCATCATTAGCATGGTTTGTATGACAGCTCGTGGCATCATCTTTACATTGTCACACTGGCAACTCCGCTAATCTGCCAGGATTAACGTTGCCATCGCCGCCAGCTGCGAGTAATGCCATCCACAGTCTGTGACGGATTATATCTGGAATTACGGCATCTTTATCTCGAGCCTGGCGTTAACTTCGCCAGCCTGCATGTTGTTGGTGATGTAACAATTACACACTGAAAAAGAAGCTGAAGAAGACAAACTGCGTTAATTCGTTTTTTATTACTACACTTAGTAACCATTTTTTTCTGGGGGGAAAAAGCATCTATTTTTCTTAAATAATTACACTTATTACCCATTGTTTTATCGTGAAGGGAAAGAGGAGGCGTCTATTTGGCGAGGTATTTATTTTTCTCAGTTCCAGACACTACCAGTTGTTTTTCTGGTTGGGAAAGGGAATGCATCTATTTGAGGGAGGACTTTATTTATCTTAATTTATTTTACTACTCGGCACGGTGGATGACTGGTTAGAGCGTCAGCCTCACAGTTCTGAGGACCCGGGTTCAATCCCCGGCCCCGCCTGTGTGGAGTTTGCATGTTCTCCCCGTGCCTGCGTGGGTTTTCTCCGGGTACTCCGGTTTCCTCCCACATCCCAAAAACATGCATGAATTGGAGACTCTAAATTGCCCGTAGGCATGACTGTGAGTGCGAATGGTTGTTTGTTCCTATGTGCCCTGCGATTGGCTGGCAACCAGTTCAGGGTGTACCCCGCCTCCTGCCCGATGACAGCTGGGATAGGCTCCAGCACGCCCGCGACCCTAGTGAGGAGAAGCGACTCAGAAAATGGATGGATGGATGGATATTTTACTACTTTTTTTTGATAAGAAAGGGGACACATCGATTAAAGAGGTTACACATACTACCATTTTTTCCCCAGACAGCTAATGGTTGGTGTCTATTGGAGGGAGGCATTACTTACCTTAATTACACATTACTAGTTTGGATGTTCTCCCCGTGCCTGTGTGGGTTTTCTCCAGGTACTCCGGTTTCCTCCCACATCCCAAAAACATGCATGGTAGGTTAATTGAAAACTCTAAATTGCCCATAGGTGTGAACGTGAGTGCGAATGGTTGTTTGTTTATATGTGCCCTGCGATTGGCTGTCGACCAGTTCAGGGTGTACCCCACCTCTCGTCCGAAGATAGCTGGGATAGGCTCCAGCACGCCTGTGACCCTTGTGAGGATAAGCGGTATGGGAAATGAATAAATGACACATATTACCATTTATTTCTCCTGTTGGCAAAAGGGACGTATCTGTTTGGGGGAGGTATGTATTTTTCTTAAATAATTACACTTACTACCCATTATTTTATTGTGAAGGGAAAGAGGAGGCGTCTATTTGCAGAGATATTTATTTTTATCAATTACAGTTGTTTTTCTTAATGAGAAAGGGGACACATCTAATAACGAGGCATCTATTTATCTTTATTACACAAATCTATTTGAGAGAAGTGTGTATTTTACACTTACTACCCATTTCCCCCCCAATGGCTAAGGGGAGATGTTTATTTGAGGGAGGCGTTAATCAGAAATATCTCCCAACCTGCGGGGAATCCGTCCCAGATCTCCAAGCAGTCAAAGCGACACAGCGCCCCCGGTGGCGGCGTCGTGTCGGGCTCCATGTCGAAGCTGTCGAACTCCACCAAGATCTCGGACATCTTGGGCGCGAAGATCATGAAGGTGCACTCCAGGTTGTTGGGGTACTTGTCGGGGTAGCCCGGCGTGCTAATGACCCCCGCGGGAGCCGTGAAGTTCCTGGAACATTCCTGACCTGTTGGGGAGGAGACGGGAAGGAATGTTTTTATTTTGGGGAGGTGGGGAGTTTAAAGCGTCAAAGTGTGTTTGGTGGGTAACAAATTGTCACTGGGGTGATGGTGTGACCTGCCAGAGGGTCAACACGTTTCCACATAAATTTCACTTTGCCTTATAATTGGGGGAAGCACCTCTTATTTACAGTAGCTCTTGTGATGACAGAAATAATGCCGCTGGCTATTGCTGCTGTTCACATTCACATCTGCATCTAGTATTCATTCATCCATCCATCCATTTTTTGGACCGCTTTATCCGCACAAGGGTCGCGGGCGTGCTGGAGCCTATCCCAGCTGTCTTCGGGCGAGAGCCGGGGTACACCCTGAATTGGTTGCCAGCAAATCGCAGGGATATAGTATTCTATCCAGCCATCCATTTTCAACATCGCTTATCCTGGTTAGGGTCGCGGGACGCTGGAGCCTATGCCAGCTGACTTCGGGTGAAAGGCGGACTACACCCTGAACTGGTCGCCAGTCAGTCGCAGGGCACATATAGACACTGACAACCATTCGCACTCAAATTCACACCGTCACTGAGTGGGAACTGAACCCACGCTGCCTGCACCAAACTCAGGCGAGTGTTCCACTACACCATCAGTGACTTATAGTATTCTATTCATATTTTATTAAATATGTATAGTTGTCACTCCACTATTTCATTCTGAACTGCTTATATACAGGTACTGTATATCTCAATTAATAAAAATATAGTAGAAAAGACCATTTATTTCAGTACTCATACTGTACATTATATAATAGATTCCTTAACCAGTTCCTGCCTAATTTCTACATTAAAAATCATTTCCATTGTTTCTTCATATACTAGTTTCTAGGGGTTTCGTTTGCTGGGAGCTATAATCATCAATATTTGTGTGTAGTGCATCTCTATAATATGATTTTCACTTTTTGAATTGAACTACCTAACCAAATTAAGCTTTTGACACTATTGTAATTTTATTTAGATGTAACTGTATATTACTGGTAGTTGTAATTATAGAGGCACGGTCGCCGACTGTTTAGAGCGTCAGCCTCACAGTTCTGAGGACCCGGGTTCAATCCCCGGCCCCGCCTGTGTGGAGTTTGCATGTTCTCCCCGTGCCTGGATGGGTTTTCTCCGGGCGCTCCGGTTTCCTCCCACATCCCAAAAACATGCATAAATTGGAGAATCTAAATTGCCCGTAGGTGAGAATGTGATTGCGAATGGTTGTTTGTTTGTATGTTCCCTGCGATTGGCTGGCAACCAGTTCAGGGTGTACCCCGCCTCCTGCCCGATGATAGCTGGGATAGGCTCCAGCACGCCCGCAAACCTTGTGAAGATAAGCGGCTCAGAAAATGGATGGATGGATGTAATTATAGATTTTTTTGGGGACATACAATGCTACTGACTATTCCTCCTGTTGTTCAAATTAATTTCTGTACATATAGTTGCACAGTATTTACTTATTACGTACTGCTTATACTGTGTGCACCATGACTATTTATTTACTCATGTATAGTTTTTTTTCTAAATACAACACTGCTGACTAGTCTTGCTTCTTTTGACACTAATTTCTGTATAGTGCCTTTTTTACATTTGTATCTTTTTTGTGAAATATAACGTTGCTGACTTGATTCTTGCTGCTTTTCACATTCACTCTCATATATTTTTCTAGCAATCAACTTCTTAAACACCTAACCTACAATTCCATTACAACATGCTGGCAATTTTTTGACTTGAGTTTGTTGTCACATTTCTGTGGGGCCAATTATACATTACTCGTGCACTCACTGTAGTAGTCTCGCCACGCTGCACTATTTGCATATCTGTTGTTGACCAATAATGGCCACTCATGCCAGAGTATCATCTGCTCCATTTGCACACTGGTGGAGGAGTATCTGCAACATTTGCACAATCAACATTGTCCCAGATTATCGCACTACTCGCTTGAAGTCTCGGCGCCCTTTGCACAATGGTCATTGCAACGGACTATTGCAATATTAGTCTTTCGAATTGCTCTAAGTGCTAGAGGACTCTGCATCTTTTTGCACAATTGTAAAAAAATAAAAATAAATAATGATAATAGCATCCCTTTATTGCTCAGTGACTGTTTTTTGTCAATGTCTTTATGTCTCAAAAGTGTTCTCTGTCAATTGACTGTCTGTTGTCGTACTACAGCGGCTCCAACTACCGGAGACAAATTCCTTTTTTGGACATACTTGGCAAATAAAGATGATTCTGATATAGTATTTACTCATTATGTACTGCTTAGACCAGGTGTGTCAAACTCATTTTGTCGCGAGCAACATTGTAGTCACGGTTTCCCTCAGAGGGCCGTTGACTGTGAAACCATATAACTGTTTAGTCACCTCATAATACTATTACATACACACAACAAATTGATGGATACGTAGTTTTGAAATCAGAAGTCAAGGGTAATAGTTTGTTCAACTTAGTTACTGTAAACAGAAAATGCTTGCAATAGCTCAACAATACTATTTATTGTCTGAGAATTTGAGCAAGAATCATCTGTGTCAACTTCCAAAGTTGTATTATATATTTATATATTTTATATATTATATATTTACTGACACATATATTTATTTGCTACATACAATATGATGCTGTTCACATTCACATCTGTGTATACTCTATACAGTAGTATCTATTATGTATTCAATAAGAAGCAGTCTCAAATGTGGCTGGCTATTCTTGCTCCTGTTCACATTTACTAGTATCTACGTAGATTACCATTATTCGTGTGGTCCCTTTCTACAAAAACCTCTGCAACTCCATTTATGTGCATTGTTCACTGTTTTGTCCCCGGCCCCCGGTGGAGCGTCTGTGTTTGTGTTGACACTG
The DNA here is from genome assembly GCF_024500385.1 of Phyllopteryx taeniolatus. Lineage (NCBI taxonomy): Eukaryota > Metazoa > Chordata > Actinopteri > Syngnathiformes > Syngnathidae > Phyllopteryx > Phyllopteryx taeniolatus. The sequence goes on along the minus strand of NC_084515.1, from coordinate 792,133 downwards.
ACTGAAGATGTGGAGACAGCTTTTGATAGACTCTGCCGACACACAACCACACACACAGACGTAGACAAAAACAAAGAAACAAACAAAGACAGACACACCACTGTGTGGTGCCGTAGTGCTGTAATTTAAGATAACTGCACATCGTAATGGGACTTTTATTATCACTGAAAAGTCACAAGTGATGACATGTCTGACGTTATTTACCCTACCAGGTTCTAGTCTACCTTGTTGTTATTAGCAGCTTTATTCTTTTATGTCTTACCTGTCTCGTGGGGTGGTGCTGTTCTGATTAGCAACTGAAACATTCTCTCTCACTGGAGTCAACTGAAAATGTTTTTGTCATTAATGACGCTGTATCCACAAAACGTGAGCTCGTCTTTAACACCGCAGATTCACAAAAAGACTCCATACATCTGAGAGACTGGTTTACGTTCCTCGCTAAGTGCTGCTGTTTTGGTTAGCAATGGAAACATTTCCTCTTTAATACTCACTTTTCAGAGTTTAGTAGAAAAACTCATTGTCATTAAAGAAGCGGTAAAGAGAGATCATCTTGAATACAACGCAGGGAACTGGTTTACAATAAGACCTTTTCCGTGCTGCAGATTTCGTTAGCAACGGGCTCAATTAACTCTTTATTCATGTGTGTAAATGATAGCCTCCATGACATGAGATAGCAGGTTTCATGCTTCATCTATTTTAAGTGGAGGTCGCACCTGGGTGACAGACATTTTATTTGGTCATATTTCCTGTGTGTGTTTGTGTGTGTGTATATAGGATGTAATGCGGCGACAAACAGGTTGCATTTTGTTATATTTATTTTGAGCCCTTTACATCCAGCGCTGAGCCCGTCTCCGTGGTCAATTCGCATTATCTTTCCTCATCATTCACCATTTTAACGACCCCCACCTGTGTCATGGAGTGTGTGCATGTGAGTCACGTTCACATGGGGGACACTTGAATGGGTCTTGGCCTAGTTTTAGGGCCCGCTGCTGAGATGTTGAAGCTCAAAGTTAGTTGGTAACACACAATTTCTCGGGTGAGTTGAGCAGCATGTGATGCTTCCAAAGATGTGTCGTTGTGTGTGTGTGTGTGTGTGTGTGTGTGGGTGTGTGTGTGCGTGCGTGTGTGTGTGTGTGTGTGTGTGTGTGTAGTACTTGAGAGGAGTCACACTTGCGGCTTGTTTCCCAGCAGGAATGTTCACTTTAATGTGTGACTCATCATGCAGTAGCAGACCATCCACTGAGTGTTTTTAATGTTCTTTTTTTTTTTTTTTTTTTTTAGTCCTCACTACATCGCACATTTGTCGTCAAATATACCGCAATTGTTGTTAAATATATATTTTATAATGCTAAGTGTTTATGTTTGTGTTCCATGACCAGACTGTAGAGGTGTTCACAATTAATTGCCAATTAAACTAACTAACTATTTTGATAATCAAATCAGTTAAAGTAATTGCTTAACGTAAAATTGTCCAAATCCTCTGATTTCAGCCTCTCAACAGTAAATACTCTCTTATTTCTGTAGTTCTTCATGAAAGCAGACTCATTATCTGTTGTGTTTGAAGGACCTCTCTAATGCCATTTGCACAAATTTGGCAGATTATTATATATTATCATTTCAAACTGCTCTAAACTGCTAGAGGACTCTGCATCATTTGCACAATTATCAGAAATAAATTAAATAAATAAGTGACTCGATCAATCAATAAATAAATAAACAAATTTAACAAATAAGTTGTATTAGCATTACCGCATTACCAGTAACCTTTCATTGCTCAGTGACTCTCCGTACTGTGTTTTATGTTTTTACATCTCAAATGTATTTTTTTTTTCTCAAATGGCTGTCTGTTGTCATACTAAAGCGGCTCCAACTACCAATTCCTTGTGCGTTTTTGACATACTTGGCAAATAAAGATGATTCTGATTCAGATGCTGTGAACATTGGTACTTATTCCATAGTTCTGGACTTCTGATGATGTCTGCCATAGGAATTCCCCCCAAAATAGACTCCGTAGCAAGTTTAGCCTTGTTTTCTAATGAAATATTAGATTTTCAGCCTGTCACAGCCTTCTGACATGTCAGGTGCAGGAGGCAAGGACATTTCCTCACTGAACTACTAACTGTTCTGCCGTGTAATTTTCACATATATTGAAAGTCTGGATGTTTTTTTTTAGACAAAAACAAGTGAAAATAGTGATGGAAAAAGATTTTAGTTGGCTTGTTTTTGTAAAAAATCAATCGTTGAAATACCTCTTTGAAGAAAGAAGACAGCCACATCATCCCACATGAGTTAAGTGCTTGCGGATGACTCTCTGCCTACATAAACAAGTTTTGTCAGCTCAATGTATTGATCGTATCACTAATAGGGTTGGGCATCGAGAATCGAGAACCGATTGGAACCAGGACTAACGTCCCGGTTCTCCTGGAATCGTTTAAAAATTTCGGTTCCCTGTTTCGATGCCTACAGAAGAAGAAGTGGCGAAAACCAACGAAGAAGAATGTGCACGAAGATGTGGTTGTGCCTAATGGCGGCGATGGCGAACAAAAGTGTGTCTTAACTTTGTTAAAATGAATGACCGGTCGCCTCAGTGCAACACTTGGAATAATAATCGGTATTCCGTTGCCCGTACTCAGCCTCTCCTCCTCACAAAAAGAAAGAAGGAAGAGTAGAAGAGGCAAGTGTGGTGGACCAGGATGTGGCAATGATTAGTCAGGGGGAATTTAGAAAGGCATTATTAAAGAGGATGAAAAATGGAAATGCAGTTGGTTCTGATGACATACCTGTGGAGGTATGGAAGCATATAGAAGAGGTGGCTGTGGAGTTTTTGACCAGCTTGTTCAACAGAATTGTAGCGGGTGAGAAGATGCCTGAGGAATGGAGGAAAAGTGTGCTGGTGCCCAATTTTAAGAACAAGGGTGATGTGCAGAGCTGTGGGAACAATAGAGGAATAAAGCTGATGAGCCACATAATGAAGTTATGGGAAAGAGTAGTGGACGCTAGACTCAGGACAGAAGTGAGTATTTGCGAGCAACAGTATGGTTTCATGCCTAGAAAGAGTACCACAGATGCATTATTTGCCTTGAGGGTGTTGATGGAAAAGTACAGAGAAGGTCAGAAGGAGCTACATTGCGTCTTTGTAGATCAAGAGAAAGCCTTTGACAGAGTACCCAGAGAGGAACTGTGGTCCTACATGCGGAAGTCTGGAGTGGCAGAGAAGTATGTTAGAATAATACAGGACATGTATGAGGGCAGCAGAACAGTGGTGAGGTGTGCTGTAAGTGTGACAGAAGAATTTAAAGTGGCGGTAGGACTGCATCAGGGATCAGCCCTGAGGCCCCTTCCTGTTTGCAGTGGTGATGGATAGGCTGACAAATGAGGTTAGACTGGAATCCCCATGGACCATGATGTTCGCAGATGACATTGTGATCTGCAGTAAAAGCAGGGAGCAGGTGGAGGAACAGTTAGAAAGGTAGAGACATGCACTGGAAAGCAGAGGAATGAAGATTAGCCAAAGACAGAATCTATGTGCATGAATGAGAGGGAAGGTGGGGGAAGAGTGAGGCGACAGGGAGAAGAGATAGCGACGGTGGAGGACTTTAAAATACTTGGGGTCAACAGTCCAGAGCAATTGTGAGTGTGGTCAGGAAGTGAAGAAACGGGTCCAACCAGGTTGGAACGGGTGGAAGAAGGTGTCAGGTGTGTTATGAAACAGAAGAGTCTCTGCTAGGATGAAGGGCAAAGTTTATAAAACAGTGGTGAGGCCAGCCATGATGTACGGATTAGAGACAGTGGCACTGAAGAGACAACAGGAAGCAGAGCTGGAGGTGGCGGAAATGAAGATGTTGAGGTTCTCTCTAGGAGTGACCAGGTTGGATAGGATTAGAAATGAGCTTATCAGAGGGACGGCCAAGGTTAAATATTTTCGAGACAAAGTTAGAGAGAGCAGACTTCGATGGTTTGGACACGTCCAGAGGAAAGATAGTGAGTGTATTGGTAGAAGGGTGATGAGGATGAAGCTGCCAGGCAAGAGAGCTAGAGGGAGATCAAAGAGAAGGTTGATGGATGTAGTGAGGGAATCCATGAGGGCAGTTGGTGTTACAGAGGAGGATGCAGGAGATCGGAGGACATAAAAGGAGGACGCGCTGTGGCGACCCCTAACAGGACAAGCCAATAGGAAAAGAAGAAGTCCACAGAATAATTGATTCTAAAAATATACAATAGCGGCTTCTTAACCGATGTGTCTGCTGCATGGGCTGCATGAACAGACCCTCACACTATTGGCATGTAATCAGGTGGTTTGAAGATGAAGTGCTGCCTGCCTAATGGAAAATATAATCCATGCTGTCTTTGTGGGAGCTCTGGTGTGCTTTGAAGTTTGCACTTGACTTTTTTAGACGAGTCTTAAAAGTGCTGTCCCCTCAAAAGATTCATTTCAGCAAGAGAAATAAAATGTAATTCTTCATCCTTGGGCTATTTATATCATATATAAGAAAGCATGTCACAGACATGTTATTAACACATCTGTTTTAAATGTTTTAAATTGTGACAAAAATTGCACAATATGTCTCCTTTGGTATTATCCTGTTTTTTGTGCAAATAGAGCGGGTTTGCTCCGGGTACTCCGGTTTCCTCCCACATCCCAAAAACATGCATTGTGGGTTAATTGAAGACTCTAAATTGCCCGTAGGCGTGAATGTGAGTGCGAGTGGTTGTTTGTTTATATGTGCCCTGCGATTGGCTGACGACCAGTTCAGGGTGCTTTGTGTCGCATTAAGTAAGGAAATAAAACGGCACACTTAAAAGTGATATGCTTTAATGTAAACAATGAGAATTTTGATTTTCCATCCATCCATCCATCTACCGCTTATCCGAGGTCGGGTCGCGGGGGCAGTAGCTTCAGCAGGGACGCCCAGACTTCCCTTTCCCCAGCCACTTCATCCATCTCTTCCGGGGGGACCCTGAGGCGTTCCCAGGACAGCCGAAGGATGTAGTCTCTCCAGCATGTCCTGGGTCGTCCCCGGGGTCTCCTCCCGGTGGGACGTGCCCGGAACACCTCACCAGGGAGGCGTCTGGGAGGCATCCGAATCAGATGCCCCAGCCACCTCATCTGGCTCCTCTCGATGTGAAGGAGTAACGGCTCTACTCTGAGATCCTCCCGGATGACCGAGCTTCTCACCCTATCTCTAAGGGAGAGCCCGGACACCCTGCGGAGGAAACTCATTTCGGCCGCTTGTATCCGGGATCTCGTTCTTTCGGTCACGACCCACAGCACATGACCATAGGTGAGGGTAGGAACGTAGATCGGCCGGTAAGTCGAGAGCTTCGCCTTTCGGCTTAGCTCCTTCTTTACCACAATGGATCGATACAAAGTCCGCATCACTGCAGACGCTGCACCGATCCGCCTGTCGATCTCCCGTTCCATTCTTCCATCACTCGTGAACAAGACCCCAAGATACTTGAACTCCTCCACTTGGGGTAGGATCTCATCCCCGACCTGGAGATGGCACGCGACCCTTTTCCGACTGAGGACCATGGGCTCAGATTTGGAGGTGCTGATTCTCATCCCAGCCGCTTCACACTCGGCTGCGAACTGCTCCAATGAGAGTTGGAGGTCACGGCTTGATGAAGCCAACAGAACCACATCATCTGCAAAAAGCAGAGATGCAATACTGAGGCCACCAAACTGGACCCCCTCTACGCCTCGGCTGCGCCTAGAAATTCTGTCCATAAAAGTTATGAACAGAATCGGTGACAAAGGGCAGCCTTGGCGGAGTCCAACCCTCACCGGAAACGAGTCCGACTTACTGCCGGATATGCGGCCCAAACTCTGACTCCGGTCGTACAGGGACCGGACAGCCCGTATCAGGGGGTTCGGTACCCCATACTCCCGAAGCACCCCCCACAGGACCACCCGAGGTACACGGTCGAACGCCTTCTCCAAGTCCATAAAACACATGTAGACTGGTTGGGCGAACTCCCATGCACCCTCGAGGACCCTGCCAAGGGTGTAGAGCTGGTCCACTGTTCCACGGCCAGGACGAAAACCACACTGCTCCTCCTGAATCTTGGATTCAACTTCCCGACGGACCCTCCTCTCCAGCACCCCTGAATAGACCTTACCAGGGAGGCTGAGGAGTGTGATCCCCCTGGAGTTGGAACACACCCTTCGGTCCCCCTTTTTAAAAAGGGGGACCACCACCCCAGTCTGCCAATCCAGAGGCACTGTCCCCGATGTCCACGCGATGTTGCAGAGGCGTGTCAACCAGGACAGCCCTACAACATCCAGAGCCTTGAGGAACTCCGGGCGAATCTCATCCACCCCTGGGGCCTTGCCACCGAGGAGCTTTTTAACCACCTCGGCGACCTCAACCCCAGAGATAGGAGAACCCGCCTCAGAGAACCCAGACTCTGCTCCCTTATGGGAAGGCGTGTCGGTGGAATTGAGGAGGTCTTCGAAGTATTCTCCCCACCGGCTCACGACGTCCCGAGTCGAGGTCAGCAGCGCCCCATCCCCACTATACACAGTGTTGATGGTGCACTGCTTTCCCCTCCTGAGACGTCGGATGGTAGACCAGAATTTCCTCGAAGCTGTCCGGAAGTCTTTCTCCATGGCCTCACCGAACTCCTCCCATGCCCGAGTTTTTGCTTCCGCGACCACCAAAGCTGCATTCCGCTTTGCCAGCCGGTACCCATCAGCTGCCTCAGGAGTCCCACAGGCCAAAAAGGCCCGATAGGACTCCTTCTTCAGCTTGACGGCATCCCTCACCATTGGTATTTTGATTTTCACAATTTATTTTTTCTTAATTGCTGGTTTCTATTATAACACTATATCTAGCACTGTTTTCTGTATCACTGTTTTTAATATTTATTTTGCAACAATGGGATTTTATGATGTTTTTTTTTTCCTCCAACACTGTTTTGATGATATTTTTCTGTATTTCTTTGTATTTTCTTTTATGTTGTAAACAGCTCCAGACTGAATGAAATTTAAACGAAAACTGCGAGCAGGAAATTTTCCAATAAATTAAACAATGAAATGAATATAATATATAACAGCTTAAATGTTTTCCTTACAGGAAAGTGCAACATTAATTTGTGTTTTGGGGGAAGTGCAACTTGAATTGTTCGTCTTCTTTTCAATAGTTTGTCTTCTTCTTAGGAAAGCGCAACAACAAAAGTGCATCTTGTGTTTTATTAAAGGGCAACGTCAATCGTTGGTCTTGTTACAGGAAAGTGCAATATAATTAGTTTGTCTTCTTTTTCGAAAAAAAAGCAGCATCACAAGTTTAACTTCTTTTTAGGAATGTGCAACATCAATAGCCTCTCTTCTTAGTAGTCATAGTAGTAATAGTAGTAGTATTTTTATTCGGTCATCATATAGCAACATATTTCACAATGCAGACAAGTTTTTAGAAACGTACTATAGTTTGTCTTCTTTTCAGGTATATGTGAAACATCAATAGATAAATACTAAATACTTGTATTAGCTGAACGTAAGCTAACCATCCTAGCAAGAAACCATTTTTGATGGAAAATGTTAATATCATTTGATATCATTTGTTCCCGTTTAAGCAAAATAAATCATATCCAGTAGTCGACATCATCAGTCATGTCGATCCACTGAAGTAAACTGTGTAAAACTGAAATATGAATGAGGCAACATAGTGAGCATTTTGAACTTTAAGTCAACATTCACACGCACAGTCCTACTTTTTCTACACCGCTGCATTCATTTTCAGGTCATCCCTGCTGCGTTCAAGGACAACCCTTAGCTTAACGAGGCTGGGGTCCTGCTACACACGCACACACTCATGCACACATACTTCCTCATCAAAGAAATATAGTCAAATACCTATATCTAATCAAAAGTCTGCATTAATATCTTTATAAAAGCAGACTTTAGGTTATTAGATGGGATGGTGCACCTAATGGAGTGTCGAGTGAGACTTGTTAATTGTAAGTATGTAAATGATATTTCATAAGTGGCGGCCTGGGGAATGCAGGATGGATCCCAAAGGATGCAAAGGAAACGCTAGTGGGAGACGTTGGCATTCCTTCGAGCTCGTTAATCACGTTCAGTCAATGTGACCACAGGAACAACTAATACAAACACATGCTATTTTCCACATTCTTCATTCTCTTCTTTTACGTAATGTTGAAGGTTTGTATTCTATATTATTGATTTCATCATTTTTTTTCCCCCTAAATTGCTGTTTTCTATAATGTTTTTTTCCCCCATATCAATATTTTCTATTGGCGGCACGGTGGCCGACTGGTTGGAGCGTCAGCCTCACACTTCTGAGGACTGGGGTCTCCCCGTGCCTGCGTGGGTTTTCTCCCGGCACTCCAGTTTCCTCCCACATCCCAAAAACATGCATTAATTGGAGACTCTAAATTGCCCGTAGGTGTGAATGTGGGTGCGAATGGTTGTTTGTTTCTATGTGCCCTGCGATTGGCTGGCAACCAGTTCAGGGTGTAGCCCGCCTCCTGCCTGATGATAGCTGGGATAGGCTCCAGCACGCCTGGCAACCCTAGTGAGGAGAAGAGGCTCAGAAAATGGATGGATGGATATTTTCTATTGCGTTTTTGTATGCCGTTGTTTTTTCTTGTACCATTGTACTCACTCACTCACTCACTCACTCACTCACTCACTCACTCACTCACTCACTCACTCACTCACTCACTCACTCACTCACTCACTCACTCACTCACTCACTCACTCACTCACCTGTCTTGAAGACCTCGTAGCGTAGGGAGAATCCGGCCCCATGCGTCTCATAGTCGGAGACAAACTTGATGAGGAGCTGGTCGCCGCTGGAGATGATTGGCGAGGGTGCAATCTTGCCACAGAACTTACCCAACATGGGTGCCAGCTCATCCTTGCCGTTGTACACCTCCACATAGTCGTACCTGTGGAGACACGCCGGAAGGTTTTTGTGGATATAACAGATAACAGAAAACGTGCAGTAGTAAATAGGCTTTACACGATCAGGATTTTTGGGGCCGATCACCGGTCAGCGAGTTTAAAAAAATGATAACCGATCACAAGATGGAGCACAATGTGTCTGTTTCAATGAACTATTCATTAACTGTATATACATGTACTTAATTGCTCAAAAAATTATATTTACAATAAAAATGTTTCGCGGCACGGTGGGCGACTGGTTAGCGCGTCAGCCTCACAGTTCTGAGGACCCGGGTTCAATCCCCGGCCCCGCCTGTGTGGAGTTTGCATGTTCTCCCCGTGCCTGCGTGGGTTTTCTCCGGGCACTCCGGTTTCATCCCACATCCCAAAAACATGCATTAATTGGAGATTCTAAATTGCTCCAGCACGCTCGTGACCCTAGTGAGGAGAAGCGGCTCAGCAAATGGATGGATGGATAATGTTTCTTTGTTGACGGCACGGAGACTGACTGGTTAGAGCGTCTGCCTCACAGTTCTGAGGACCGGGGTTCAATCCCCAGCCCCGCCTGTGTGGAATTTGCATGTTCTCCCCGTACCTGCATGGGTTTTCTCCGGGCACTTCGGTTTCCTCCCACATCCCAAAAACATGCATGGTAGGTTAATTGACAACTCTAAATTGCCCGTGGGTGTGGACGTGAGTGCGAATGGTTGTTTGTTTGTATGTGCCCTGCGACTGGCTGGCAACCAGTTCAGGGTGTACCCCGCCTCTTGCCCGATGATAGTTGGGATAGGCTCCAGCACGCCCGCGACCCTAGTGAGGAGAAGCGGCTCAGAAAATGGATGGATGGATGGATGGATGTTTCTTTGTTCATCTATCTATGCCAGTGAGGCATAGTGACAGACAGAACAAATGAATGGTCTTCTATTAGAAGTACATACAGTAATTAATGTATCCACTTTTTGTGACATTTTTGTTTGTTGGTGTGCCGTGAAAATTTTCAATTGTAAAATATGTTCATTGGCTCCATAAAGGTCGGAAATCTAGTCAGATCGTGTTTTCTAATCAGTCAGGTCAAACCAACATTACAACATGACAGAAATAATGCGTGCTAACTTACTGTAATTAAATTACTTGATTGTAATTAAATTACAACCCCAAATCCAATGAAGTTGGGACGTTGTGTTAAACATAAATAAAAACAGAATACAATGATTTGCAAATCGTGTTCGACCTATATTTAATTGAATAGACTACAAAGACAAGATATTTAATGTTCAAACTGATAAACTTGATTGTTTTTAGCAAATAATCATTAATTTAGAATTTTATGGCTGCAACACGTTCCAAAAAAGATGGGACAGGGTCATATTTACCACTGTGTTAAATCACCTTTTCTTTTAACAACATTCAATAAACGTTTGGGAACTGAGGACACTAATTTTTGAAGATTTGTAGGTGGAATTCTTTCCCATTCTCTCTTAATGTACAGCTTCAACCGTTCAACAGTCCGGGGTCTCCGTTGTCGTATTTTACGCTTCATAATGCGCCACACATTTTCAATGGGAGACAGGTCTGGACTGCAGGCAGGCCAGTCTAGTACCCGCACTCTTTTACTACAAAGCCACGCTGTTGTAACATGTGCAGAATGTGGTTTGGCATTGTCTTACTGAAATAAGAAGGGGCGTACATGAAAAAGACTTTGCTTGGATGGCACCATATGTTTCTCCAAAATCTGTATGTACCTTTCAGCATTAATGGTGCCTTCACAGATGTGTAAGTTACCCATGCCATTGGCCAGATGCTGGCTTTTGAACTTTGCGTCCAAAACAGTCCGGATGGTTCTTTTCCTCTTTGGCCCGGAGGACATGACGTCCACAATTTCCAAAAACAATTTGAAATGTGGACTCACAGAACACTTTTCCACTTTGCGTCAGTCCATCTTAGATGACCTTGGGCCCAGAGAAGCCGGTAGCGTTTCTGGGTGTTGTTGATAAATGGCTTTTGCTTTGCATAGTAGCGTTTCAAGTTGCACTTACGGATGTAGCGCCAAACTGTATTTACTGACATTGGTTTTCTGAAGTGTTCCTGAGCCCATGTGGTGATATCCTTTACACATTGATGTCGGTGTTTGATGCAGTGCCGCCTGAGGAATCGAAAGTCACAGGCATTCAATGTTGGTTTTCGGCCTTGCCGCTTACATGCAGTGATTTCTCCAGATTTTCTGAACCTTTTGATGATATTATGGACTGTAGATGATGAAATCCCTAAATTCCTTGCAATTGTACATTGAGGAACAATGTACTTGAACTGTTCGACTATTTTTTTCACGCACTTGTTCACAAAGAGGTGAGCCTTGCCCCATCTTTACTTGTGAATGACTGAGCAATTTCGGGAAGCTCCTTTTATACCCAATCATGGCACCCACCTGTTCCCAATTAGCCTGTTCACTTGTGGGATGTTCCAAACAAGTGTTTAATGAGCATTCCTCAACTTTCTCAGTCTTTTTTGCCACCTGTCACAGCTTTTTTGGAACGTGTTGCAGCCATAAAATTCTAAGTTAATGATTATTTTCTAAAAACAATAAAGTTGATCAGTTTGAACATTAAATAGCTTGTCTTTGTAGTGTATTCAACTAAATATAGATTGAACATGATTTGGGCGGCACGGTGGACGACTGGTTAGAGCGTCAGCCTCACAGTTCTGAGGACCCAGGTTCAATCACCGGCCCCGCATGTGTGGAGTTTGCATGTTCTCCCCGTGCCTGCGTGGGTTTTCTCCGGGCACTCCGGTTTTCTCCCACATCCCAAAAACATGCATGAATTGGGGACTCTAAATTGCCCGTAGGTATGAATGGTTGTTTGTTTGTATGTGCCCTGCGATTGGCTGGCAACCAGTTCAGGGTGTACCCCGCCTCCTGCCCGATGATAGCTGGGATAGGCTCCAGCATGCCCGCGACCCTAGTGAGGAGAAGCGGCTCGGAAAATGGATGGATGGATAATTGCTTATCATCGCTGTCACTTGTGCCCTAATAAAAGCATAACCTACCTTTTGAGAGCTGTTGGACCTTTAGGCAGACCTCATCGTCTTATGACGGTCTACATTCCACGAAGTAGACAGTAAGTGCCATTCTTTAAGTCAATGCAAAATGCGTAAATATCAATAAAAGAAGAGAGGCGGGCACCCAGACCTCACTCAAGGAAAAGGGGGCAAGGAAGTCTTATGACAGCCCGAAGCCAGAGGAAACAATGGCCGATTTAATGAGACGACAAGGGGAGACCGTGTTAGCGGATTAGTGACAGATTAGTGAGCAGATGTGCTGACTGGTGTGACGCAAATAAGGAAATGACAGATTAGACCTTTAAGTGGAGAAGAGAGACGGATGCTGTGCTCAAACTTGCTAGCAGACACACATCTGGAAGGCGTAACCACACGCTCACACTTAACGTTGTCAGGCACACAATCATTCTTGCCTTTCTGGGAAAGGTTCGCAAGAATGAGTGGAAATGGTATAATATGCATGTCAGACTGTGAGTTGACAAGCTGTAAACTACTCACATAGGTCAACACTGAACACGATACTTGTTTCCATACACTGACGATATGATACCTTCACAGTCGCAATGTGATACCATTCACTCCAAATATGATAAATTCACTGCAATTACAATGTAATATGATTCACGCTGATTACAATGTGAAATGATTCACTACAGTTATCATACAATACAATCCACTCTGATTATGATGCGATTCACTCCAATTATCGTGTGGTGCTCTCAACTCCAATTAAGATACACTACTGTATGATTCACTTCAATTACGATGTAATGCATTTCAATTATTATGCGATTCATTCTAAATACGATACAATAAGATTCACTTCAGTTACGATGTGATATGATTTATGTACTCCAATTACCATACAATACATTACAAACCATTCCGGTTACGACCCGGAATGATCAGCTCTAATTACAATACAATAAACTTTAATTACAATACAATACACTACATTCTTATGATCCACGCTAATTACGATTCGCTTCCATTTTGATGTAATTTATTCCAATTAAAATGCAATACAAATCACTCTCATTATTATTCTCTGCGAAAATGCGTAATGATTAGCGTTGGCCATCGTTTGAATTTGAGGGATTCCGGTCTCGGTTCCGATTCCTCATTTCGATTCGGGTTGCAAACAATTCTCGATTCAGATTCTTTCAGGGAGCTGGGTCAAAAGAGTTTGTATGGTTTAAATAAGGGGTGTCCAAATTATAAACATCCATTTTCTTAGCAGCCCGTAGCATAGACGAAAATGAACATTTGACTCAGGGATCTTCATAACGAGTATCAATATCAAACCTATGAAGTAAAAGGCAATGCGTGTAGAACCAACCCAATTGGTTTTAGATTAATTAATTAATGTTTTAGCAAAAAGTTAAATATAGCATTAAAAAAAAGTTATTTGCGACTGTTTTATCACGTCAAATGGTTTATATGTGCAAGTTTTAACTTGACTTCATGCTTTAAGCATGTCACCTTTTATTTTGAAGGGTACGCACAGGAATTCACCATTTTGACACAAAAGGTAACTTCACACGACACTGGTGAAAATTAAACAAAAATGAAATGGTATGAAAAAGCGTAACCAAATGTTCTGTAAAACGTCGATTCCTTTACCTACCCACCGATGAGACACAAGTTTAGTGTTTGTGATACAGTGAGACGTTTATGTGAAATTCGTCCCAATTCATTATGATGTAAAGTTGCTAGTTTGACCTTTGGTGAAATTTTTGTTCAATGTTAAGCTTGAATCCGACTGTTTCTGCTTTTTTTCTAGTACGGTAAAATAAATTATATTTTATTTGTGTGTCTGTCATCGGCTCTTGTGTTGGTTTGAAGACTAAAATAAATGCTAAAAACCATCAGTGCAAGAGTGCAACCTACCGTTTAACTTGTTAGCGGTCTCAATGTTAGCATAGACATATTTTATTGTGTCACACTCACCCAATTGACTTCAGCGAAGCTCCACACGGTGTAGGCTGAGCGGGAGGGAGCACTTCAGACTTCTACGCATGACGAAACCTCCTTTGCACAAAATAATCTTATTCTAAGTGTTGTACTGAGCCGACTGGTAATTTATTTTAACAAAGTTAATTAAAATTTTTGTTCGCTGCTGCCGTTGGGCACAAGCATGTCTTTGTGTCCGTTCTTCTTCGTTGGTTTTCACCACTTTCTTCTTCGGGGTTGAAAAGTGTGAACCGAAATGTTTAAATTTGAACAATGTTAGTCCCGGTTCCAATCGGTTCTCGATTCTCTATGCCCAACCCTAGTAATGATTCACACCTATTATGACAATACGATTCACTTCAGGTGCGAGACAATTCAAATCACTCAAATTGCAATAAATACAATTTAATCAAATTCCGTTGTAAATTCATCCATCCATCCATTTTCTGAGCCGCTTCTCCTCACTAGGGTCGCGGGCGTGCTGGAGCCTATCCCAGCTGTCATCGGGCAGGAGGCGGGGTACACCCTGAACTGGTTGCCAGCCAATCGCAGGGCACATCGAAACAAACAACCATTCGCACTCACAGTCATGCCTACGGGCAATTTAGAGTCTCCAATTAATGCATGTTTTTGGGATGTGGGAGGAAACCGGAGTGCCCGGAGAAAACCCACGCAGGCACGGGGAGAACATGCAAACTCCACACAGGCGGGGACGGGGATTGAACCCCGCACCTCAGAACTGTGAGGCTGACGCTCTAACCAGTCGCCCACCGTGCCGCCCCGATGTAAATTATTCACTTTAATTACATTAAGATATGAAGCACTCCAATTACAATATGATGCGATTCACTCCCCTTTCGATGCAATAAATACTATTCCTTTCTATTTCAAAATTCTATCATTCACTTCAATCAGGAAGTGATACACTTGTTGAGATTCTGTCACATACAAGTGGCTTCTGTGGATTATTGTCCATCTAAGCCTTACAGACGCTGCAGATGGCGTGTGTGTGCGCATGTGTATATGCATGTGTGTGAGCACTACGTTGCCACCTGCCATCACACACACACATGCGCACACACATGTCCATCTTTCTCCACTTCTCACCTCCCCCGTGTTCACAAAAACAATACACCTCATTTACTTTCTATCTCTATTTACACATACACATACACACACACAAACACACACAATCAATAATGGTGACACAAACTATCTGGAATATAAAGAAGACTTCCAGTGTACCCCCAAAAATAAAAAGTATGCCGATCGTCCTTCACCTTGGCCGTGTACAAGAAACCTGCTGGGAAATCAAAGCTGAGGAGGTGAGGAGGTGGAAAGGAGGACGAAGAGGAATTTGTTCTCATTTAGGCCGGCATAAGAATGCAATTTAGGAGCCCAATTGTGTCTGACATGCTGTTACAACATGTCACGCTACACATGATGAGGTCAAACATGACATATAGCGCAAAATGTAAGCACTAAAGGTGGAAGCACAAACTCTCCTTTTACTCATCAAGCAACAATGACATCATGGAGTGCAGCCCAGCCAAGTCGAGTTCCTCACGGCTGCCAGTGTGTGCCTCAATAGTCAACAAATAAGTCATAAAAGCCTCACTGGTGCTAGTTTCAGTCCATATGAAAAGGTATATATACTGTTTATTGTTACTGAATTATCCCCCACCCCCTCACTCATTAGCACCTGTTGGAAAGTATAAAAAAACTGATCAACATGAAATTGGGCAGCCTTGTCCATCATAACGGGACACACAAAAAAGGATCCATGCTTGAAACTGAACAGGATGTCGGACATTTTGGTTTGAAGCCGCCATTTGGCACTCAGTCGCACCCCCTGGAAAGTTAGAAAAAAAATGAGCCCCACTTTCTCTAGTCAACAAAAAATTGGGTGGACATGTCCATCCTTACAAGACCATGAACTTAACTGAACAGGAAGTCGGTCAGTTTGGTTTGAAGTAGCCATTTTGGGCCAAGTCCATGGCTTATACATTGACGAACTCCTACAAAGGTTATTTGAAATTATTGGAGGCTTTATAGTAAATTTACTTTTCTACTCGTGCTACTTCTATGAGTCTTACAACATTTAATTGATTCAAATTAACTTTATGCACAGCACATTGTGGTATTGGTTAGCATCTTCTGCCTCACAGTCGACAGGTTCTGGGTTCGAATCTCAGTTCAGGCTGTGTGGAGTTTGCATGTTTCCCCCGTAATTGTTTGAGTTTTCTCCCAACTTCCAAAAACTTACATGTTAGGTTCAGACTCTAAATTGTTCATCGGTGTGAATGTGAGTGAGAATGCTTGTTTGTCTATATGTCCCCTGCCGTTGCCTGGCGAGGAGTCGCCTAAAGTCAGCGAGCACTCCAAGTTCACCTGCTACCCTAATGAGGACCAGCACTGTAGAAAATGGATGGGACATTTTTAAGGACATCCATCCATCCAATTTCTGTACCGCAGAGGACATTTTATACAAAATTCATCTAATATTGTTTGTGTCAAAATCATTGTTCGACATTGTTCAGAAGTAAATCACAATATTGAGTCAAACTTACTCTTACATGTTCAAAAAGACAAGGAAAGAGTTACTGCCAGAGTCGAGAGCGTGTCACTTTTCCCAGAAATAACGTTGGCCGTGTATCATAAATGTTCTGGATTCACATTAAACGAAAATGTTGAATTCGACAAATAATTTGTCATCACATTCCCATTTAATGAGGTAACTTTAGGCACTAATGAAAGCTGAGAAAGGCCATGTGTGTGTGTTTGTCGAGGGGTAAGATGGAGGTGGTCCAGATTTGTCACAGTCAAGTAGGAGTGATACACTGTTTATTGCTTTGCCCTCCTCGGAGGGAAGCTAATGACTGAGTGTCGCACTACAAAGAGCCTTTTTCCTCGCTAAACATGCAAACACACACGTACACACGCAAGTTCTTCTATACTGAATCCATGTACAGCAGTGTCTTGAGATAAGAGTGACCCGACTTATGAGTTTGCGATACAAGCTGTTGTCCGGGTGATTTTTTTGCTTTGACTTGTGAGCAAAAATATGATACGAGCGCTAGATGATGGCAGCGAACTCAAATGAACTCACTTAACAAGAAACAGTTTGGCAGATGGTGAACAACTGTTCAAAAAAAGAGGCGTCAAGTGTTACGGTTGGTTTTTGAAGGCGAAGAAGGCAAGGCAAAAACGTGGCGGACCCAAGAGGGAGGCAAGGGAGGAGTGCAGGAGTCTCAAAAAATTATATTTAATTTCCAAAAAAATGGCAAACAATGAACATGGATGAAGCAAACTAAACAAAGTCCCACAACAGATAACCAAAGTAACAAAGAAACACTTGAATAAACCTAAAACTGGAAATAAAACATGACTGGTAACCAAGACGTGGCACAGACAGAGACAATGACACCTGACAATGACAATGAACCGACAAGAACTGAAAGAAACCAGGGAACTAAATACAAACAGATTGACGAAACAACGAGGAACACCTGGACAAGACACGAGCGGCTGGAGCGAGCTGACTGGTCGACACAAGGTAGAAGGTTGACGAGAACAGGTGGACAAAATAACTAAATGAGCACACGACATGAACAACATGGAGCACGGGAAAACAGAACTAACCACAACCCAAACCAAAACACAGACCATGACATCAAGCTCTTTATTGTCTATATTGTCAAACTAAACTCCTGCTACTAAACTACAAAAATACACGTGTATTTAAAACAACCACACAGCCTTGCCTTAGAAAAATCTGTTTAGCCATAGACAGGCTAATGAATAGCATGTGGCAGCAATGTGGCGGTATTCTAAACCTTTAAGCAATGAATATTTGAACACAAATGGAGCAACACAAATAGACAAAGGATATGGCAATACTCATAGGCATATATTCTTTATCTTCTGTGAAGAACTACTAATATTACTGCGGCTTACTGAGGAGTCGTGACTGTCTCCATGTATATCTGTAAGTCTGTATTATACCAGGTGGTGGTCAAGGCGCACACACCAGGAGCAACACAATGTCCATTGAATTCAGGCATAAAAAAATGTGGCAAAAACTGTTTCTTTTTTTTACATTCTATGTAATTATGTCATTACTCTATGTTTTAATGAAGTACATTACTATGGAGTGCTATTTTTCTTATTAAAATACACATTACATTTTTTGGGGGCGAGTGAGTGGAATAGACTCACGGCATACAGTATATAATCACTCATTCAAGGGGAAAAACGAAGTAGTATCCATCCATCGAAGTAGTATCTATCCATCCCGAAACGCCACAGCGTTTGAGAGCGGTGACAATGGCTGGATATTTCATGACTTTGAAGCCCTTTTTCGATATTTGGTGATTTTTGTCATCATTTAAATGACTTATTTAAAGACACCCTTTTTTTCAGTTTTTTAGGGTCTTAAAAAATTAGGCAGTTAATAAATGTTTTGTGTTGGTGACAGTTTGACCTTGAATTTGACCCTTTGGCTATTTCCTATGGGAAAGAATCTGCATATGTGTGTGTTGCGTGTGTAAGTGTTGCGGGTGTGTATGTGTCCCCCCCGACAGGAGGTCACCCCTGAGGCATTCCGAGCAGACAGGCATGACACATTCCTCCAGCACAGAAGCAAAAACAAGACTTTATTGTCCATGGCACTTGTGTACCACCATTTTGGTCTCTTCCTCCACGTCGCGCTTATTTTAGAGAAGTCAAGAGTTGCACTCTTGATGGCCTGACAACAGAATAGGAGTCTTATGACTGGACAACGTTCGCTGGCGCAACAGTTCGACTTCTAACCACTTATTTATGTTTTGAGTGGACCATGAATCACAAAACATAAACCTTAGATTATAAACTCATGCTATGAGCCAAATGTTAACAATGAAACGTAGATTCACTGAACTGAGTCTGACTGATGCATGTATCTCACTTTGCTCTAATGAACCAATTTTGTTTTATGAATTTATGTTATGAGCCTATCATTAAAAATTTAAATGTACATTTTATTGTGTTGAAAAGGTGATTGACAAGGTACAGTATAATTTAACTGAACCGATTCTGATTTATTCATGTAGATTGCCGTCATTTTGTTTTAATGAACCAAGAATCAACAACCTTGGGTTTTGTACCTAATGTTTTGATTGATTTACTTACAATAAAACGTATATTTCTGCTCAACTGAGTCTGACTGATGCACACAGGTTGTCGTCATTTAGTTGAACGAACCAAGTATAAACAACCCTGGGTTATGAACACAATGTTTTGAACATATTTCCCCTGAACTGAGTCCTATTGATGCATGCAGATTTCCAGCAATTTGCTTTGCTTTAATAAACCAAGCGTCAACTGTCAACTCTGACAGATCCATTCGGGTCATCATCACTTTGTTTTAATTAACCTACTGTCAACTGTCAATTTTGGACTGAAATTACATTTTGAGCAGGTTGTTCCCAATCAAGGATATGTTTCCACTGAACCGAGTTCAGTCTGATGCATACAGGTCACCATAACCTTTTTTTAATCATCATATTATTTTGAATCAATTGACATCAATCTTCAAAACCATTTCCATCCATTTTCCGTACCGCTTATCCTCACTAGGGTCACGAGCGTGCTGGAGCCTATCCCAGCTATCTTTGGGCAAGAGGTGGGGTACACCCTGAACTGGTCGCCAGCCAATCGCAGGGCACATATAAACAAACAACAATTCACATTCACATTCACACCAACAGGCAATTGAGAGTCTTCAATTAGCCTACCATGCATGTTTTGAGGGTGTGGGAGGAAACCGGAGTACCCGGAGAAAACCCACAGAGGCACAGGGAGAAAAATGCAAACTCCACAAAGGTGAGGCCGGATTGGAACCCGAGTCCTCAGAACTGTGAGGCAGACGTGCTAACCAGTAGGCGGCTGTGCCGCCTATCTTCGAAACCTTGGAAAATATTTCTTTTTAGCAACTTTTATCATTTTCAAGGGGGGAAGTTATTTTATTGCTGCATCAGGATATCCTGAAGGCATGACGTTTACGAGGAAGTCAAGTTTAAGGAATAGAAAGTGACCTAGAAAAGGTCACCAGTGGGGGAAAAAAATGGCCATTTGAAACATTAGGAGAAGTAGTCATGGATCGGTCATGAAGGGTGAGGTCACTGAGGCAGTTTCGTAGTCACGCTGAGTTAGTGTGATTATGTTTGAACATAATCAATCAACTGTCGTTTTAGCACCCGTTAGAATCCATGTTGGTATTGACGACGCCTCCCGTGGGAGAAAGCAGTGGCTCAGCAGACTCCGGGAAAAAAGACGGCTCGAATTATCCCGCCACCGACGCATGTTCCCAAACCAGCGCCTGCGCTGTTTTTTTCCCGCCGCTCGCCGAAGATCGGCACTTTGGCAGCGACCGACGCTATTTCAGATGTGAGAAGAGACCAATGTGTTACCGCCGCCGTCTGTTCGCTTTTAACGTTGACGGAATGAGAAGGGCATTACTGGAACAAGACTGGATTTTTATTTAGTTTTTCAAAAGATTAAGCTAAAAGGTTTTGATCTCTCCTTCAAGGCCACTTGCAATATAGGCTGTGAACAATGAAAAATTTTGAAAAACTGATTTCAAACTGACCCAGAGGGCACTGACCCTGAAGGCAACGGCAGGCTTGATTAGATTAAGTGATGGATACAGTACAGACGAACACAATTTAACAAAACATTTAAGTAAATTTTGAAACTGTCCCTTTCCTTGATTAGATAAAGCACTAAATACCATTATGTACAAACGGAGAGACAGACAGGTAGATAGGTTGGTAATAAGATAAAGAAAAATCCCAAAAATCTAAATATCATGGAAAGGTTTATTTGTTTCCATAATTCCATTCAAAAAGTTAAACTTTCATAGATTATAGATTCAGGGCCCACAACAAGTATTTATGTTTATTTTTACATAATTTGGGCTTCCAGCTCATAAAAACCACGAAATCAGGAATTTAAAAAATTAGAATACTGTGAAGAAATCAGGCCAAATTTTGCAGGCCATAAGTATTTTAAACTGAGTGTCACACACTAATCACCTCAAAGCACCTGCACAGGTTTCCCCAGGTGTCATTAAATTGCTTCAGTTGGGTTCAATTGTCTCAGTTGGGTTCAATATGGGGAAGACTGCAAACTTGACAACTGCCCAGAAGACCATCATTGATACCTTCTATAGGATGGGTAAGCCACAAATGTTCATAGCTAAGGAGGTTGGCTGTTCACAAAGTGCTGTGTCCAAGCATATCAATGGAAAGTCTAGTGGAAGGAGAAATGTGGCAGGAGAAGATGTACCAGCAAAAGAGATGACCGTAGGCTTCAGCCTATTATCAAACCGAGAAAATTCAAGGATCTAGCAGAGATCCAGAAAGAGTGGAATGAGGCGGGAGTCACAGCTTCAAAAACCACCACATTCAGACGCATCCGACAAATGTCAGGTTCCTCGGGTCAAGCCACTTCTGAGTCTGAGCCAACGTAGAAAGTGTCTCAACTGGGCCAAGGAGAAGAAGGACTGGACTGTTGGGCCAGTGGTCTGAGGTCCTCTTTTATGATGCAAGTAAAGTGTGCCTTTCATTCGGGAATCAAGGTCCAATGGTTTGGAGGAAGACTGGTGAAGAACAGAACACAACCTGCTTGAGGTCCAGTGTGAAATATCCACCCACAGTCAGTCATGATTTGGATTGCAATGTCCAGTGCAGGTGTTGGTAAACTCTGCTTTCTTAAATCCAAGGTCACCGTAACAGTCTACCAGAATGTTTTAGAGGACTTCATGATTCCTTCTGTTGAGGATCTGTATGGAGATGCAGATTTCATCTTCCAGCAGGACCTGGCCCCTGCCCATACCGCCAGAAGCACCAAAACCTGTTTGATGCTCATGCCATCACAGTACTTGACTGGCCAGCCAACTCGCCGGATCTAAACCCCATTGAGAATCTATGGGGTATTGTTAAGAGTAAAATGAGGGGCACCAGATCCAAAAACAAATAAGAACTGACAGCAAGCATCAAATAAATCTGGGTTTCCATAACTCCCAGGCAATGCCACAGGCTGATTGCCTCAATGTGATTAAAGCAAAAGGGATTCCCAACCAAGTATTGAAGATTAACATCCATCCATCCATTTTCTGAGCCGGTTCAACTCACTAGGGTCGCGGGCGTGCTGGAGCCTATCCCAGCTATCATCGGGCAGGAGGCGGGGTACACCCTGAACTGGTTGCCAGCCAATCGCAGGGAACATACAAACAAGCAACCAGTCGCACTCACATTCACACCTACGGGCAATTTAGCGTTGTCAATTAACCTACCATGCATGTTTTTGGGATGTGGGAGGAAACCGGACAAAACCCGCGCAGGCACGGGGAGAACATGCAAACTCCACACAGGCGAGGCCGGAATTGAACCCCGGTCCTCAGAACTGTGAGGCAGATGCTCTAACCCGTCAGCAACCGTGCCGCTGAAGATTAACATATCATTTTTAAAGTACCATATTTTGATTGATTTAATGTGACCCTAATTTCTTTCTTTTTGTTCTACAAAAACTGAGAAGTAAATGGTGATTTCTTCACAGTATTCTATTTTTTATTTATTTTTTAATTCTGATTGCGTGGGTTTTATGAGATGGAAGCCCAAATTATGTACATATAAATAAATTGTTTAAATTGTGGACCCTGAATCTATAATATATGAAGGTTTAACTTTTTGAATGAAATTATGGAAATAAATAAATTTTTCCATGATATTCAAATTGTTTTGGTAAGGGTCTGTATATTCCAGATTTTTGTGATACAAAAAAAAAGACCGAGGTAAACCATTAAAAAACGTTTTCCTCCATTAATGTAACCCATAACCTGTAATTGAAAAACAACAAAAAGCCTTGCAGAACATTTGAACTTTATTCAGGGTTAATGAGAGACACTTTAAACGACGTCTGCTGTCTGCTGTCTGCTGGCTCCCAGTTAACATGAGTTTGAATGTGATCTGCCTCATTTTTTTTCTATCACAAAAACCTAACATTTGTGCAGTGGTGTGTAGACCTTTTTATATCTACTGTTAGATGTGGATGGATGAATGGATGGATGAATGGATCGACGAATGGATGGATGGCTGGATAGATAGATGTGGAAAATCTATGGTTTCCAGGCTGTCCCTGAAGGCATCACTATTATTCTAACAATTTGGATTGGCATGGATGTAAAGAGAGCTACACATGAATTTCAAAGATTTTATGACATTTAGAACAATCACGTGCTAATTGTGTGAGGAAAAATGTGATTTGGAAGTGTCCCTGAAGGCAACACCAGGATAGAGTGCTAAAAACTGTAACAATAGACAATTACCAGCTATTAGATGTGGATATAAAGACAGCTAGATATAGCGAGGGATTTTAAACATTTTATGACATTCCGAACAGTCAGTCAGTTGTTTTGCAAGGATAACTATGATTTCAGATGGTCCCTGAAGACAACACCAGACTAGCTAAAACCATAAAAACTGTACATAGCTTGATAGCTAGATTCTTTTAGCCCCCCCCTCTCTGTGGACATATTTGGAACGTTTGACTCACTCCCAAAAACAACGGCAGTGCCGCCAAGTCAGAGAGCTTCGAGCGACACGTTGCCCCCATCATCCAACACAAACACACAACAATGTAATCATGAAGGAGGCCCCCTCAAACCACACAACATGGAGCTGCTGGGTGGGCTGGAACCATCAAACATAAGATTCAAACAGCAAAGTAAATATGCTCAAAGCCAATTGGAATTGTGAAATTAGTGAGAAAAAGCACCCGTTGCGCATGACAATAAATGGACAAACGTATTGGGACACAGACCTTAATCAATCAGAATTTGGACAAGCGTCTTTTAATTTAAAACACTCTCCTGTTGGCATACCAACACATTTGTCCAAACTGCATTTTCTTCACTTTTAACTTGCTGGCTGTGTCCCAATACTTTTTTCCAAACTCAACATTTTTATTCAATTTGGTGTTCCAACACTTTTGTCTAAATGTAGCATTTTCTTCACTTTTTTCACATGTAGGTATATACTTTTGTCCAAACGTTTAATTTTTTTCAGTTTTTCACCTTCTGTTAGTGTCCCAATATTTTTTTTTCCAAACTCAACATTCCACCCCCCTCACCCCACAGCGCCCACTTTAGGTGTCCCAATACATTTGTTCACATTTTCTTCACTTTTCACCTCCTGTAGCTGTCCCAAATATTTTTGTTCACATTTTCTTCACTTTTCGCTTCTGTATGTGTCCCAATACCTTTTGTCCAAACACATTTTTTCACCACTTAAACTAAAAGAAAGTCTTGTGTTTATGTAGGGATGATAAAACATACCTTTACCCCCTCCCCTCCACGTGCCTTAACGTTGACCCCCCCGACACACACACACTGGAGACAGCATCAAAAACCAAGAGGCCTTCTTTATCGTCTGTGTGTTTCTGTGTCTGTGTGTTTGTGTGTGTGTGTGTGTGTGTGTGTGTGTGTGTGTGTGTGTGTGCATGCGTGCGCGTCCATAAAGACAGGCTCTTGTTTTTTGACGCCGTCTCCTCTGTCTTCTTTAAAGGCTCCATAAAGGCCTGGTGAGTAAATCACAGCCGAACAGATGGTCTCCTCTCCACTACTATCGGATCCTGTTGCACACCCGCGGGACTCATAAGCATTAGCGCTGTAGACGCTTTGTACTTATTTGTTTTGTTTTTTTCCCTCTCTCATATTTTGTAATGATCTAAGGGTTTCTGTGTGTGTGTGTGTGTGTGTGTGTGCGTGTGTGTGTGTGGGCGACGCAGTGAGCAACAGTGTAACGATGCCCTAACACCTACAATGTGATGAATCAGACTTGTGTTTCTTTATTGGAATGTTATTATTGTTCACATAATGAGTTAACTGCTGATCCCGTTTGAACTGTGTTGCTAACAAAAAACGGCAGCACCGAGGAGGCACATAAAACAGTCTCTCAGATGAACTGAGTCATACTTAGTTTGTAGAATTAAAGACTGCTACATTAAGTCTCTGAGAACTGCTTCTTGGATACTGATTAATGTGAAGTTTCAAACACACTTCTGAAATAAGAAATTTGCTCAAATGACATTTAATTTTCGGTGATTATTAATAATTAATGGTCATCTATGTGAAGTCACCGATCATGTTAATAATTTCTCACAATACTTTACCAATGACTAGTGTTCTGAGAGACGTGTGGCCATCCACAATGTTGTGTGGGCCCGTCTTTGTGTTCTGGAGAGCTACGCCACTTATTAGTTCAACCGAATCTGCCTTGTGTCTTGACGTTTTGCTTTATTTTTCCGAAATGGTCCATTTTGTTCCAAGTAGACGTGTAGTGGTTCCACAATGTAGTGTCAATTAGTGTTAATTTTCACTGCCCAGTCTGCCTCCTTTCCCAACGTTTTGCTTTATTTCTCCAAAATAGTTCCTTTTTTCTCTGACATTTAGTCGCTCCACATTCTGTGCATCCATGCTATGCTCTGCCCAGTCTTCCTCATTTCTTGCCACCACATAGAGACAGTCCTCAACAACTATAATCGTTCCAGTATACTCCGACGCATGGTCACACAATGCACATTGTCCACAATGTTGTGTATGTCCATGTTTGTGTTCCAGGGGGAGGTAGGCCTCAGTTATTAGCTCTGTCCTGCATTTTCGGTTGAGCTTTGAGGTTGCACTCTATCTCAAAACGCTCTATCTACCTCGATAAAATGGTCCAAATTAGAAGCAGCTCTCCGTACGACACAGTATATTAATACCTCTCCATGTATAGAAAAGGTGAGCATGATCATCTTTTTAAAGGCTTAATTTTCACTTTTGAGGGAAATGTCCTTCTCTAAATTCCCACCAACGAGCCAAACAAAGACATTGTTATCCACTGTTATCAAGCAGGAAGCACAGAAGCCGCGGAACCTCATATTTTCTTCTGCAGATGTGCACCCCGTCATCCAGTCTCACCCCGCACCTCCTTGTGACAGCTGCAGTGAGGCCCAGCGACCAATGGGTGGCAGAACAACCCGCAGGATCCATATTGCGTGTGCGTGCGTGCGTGCGTGCGCGTACATGCGGTTCATCTTACTTGCATTCTCTGTCCTCTAGGTCGAAATGCGGGTTGAAGTTGATGAGGATCTTCTGGCCCGGCTCGGGTGCCGTGATCACCCAGGCGCACTGCAGCGAGGACGGGTAAGCGCCAGGGTAGCCCGGTGAGGTCAGGTAGTCCGGAGAGTGGATGTCGATGTCTTCGCCGCACGCGTCTGGGAGGAAATGTCACATTAAATGTCACTATTTGCCGTTTGAGGACCTGGTTTCAATCCCCGGCCCCACCTGTGTGGAGTTCGCATGTTCTCCCCGTGCCTGCGTGGGTTTTCTCCGGGCACTCCGGTTTCCTCCCACATCCCAAAAACATGCATGGTAGGTTCATTGAAATATCTAAATTGCCCCTAGGTGTGAATGTGAGCGCGAATGGTTGTTTGTTTATGTGTGCCCTGCGATTGGCTGGCAACCAGTTCAGGGTGTACCCAGACTCCTGCCCGATGATAGCTGGGATGGGCTCCAGCACTCCCGCGACCCTTGTGAGGAGAAGCGGCTCAGAAATGGATGGATGGATGGATGAATCCAACATGCTTTTACATGCAGACACAATGAGAACCGAGCGTGCTCTGTCACTGGAATGTGTTACAAGTGGCAATTTGAGACAGAATTGGACCACACGCATGCATGTACCCTCGCTCGGAACGCACCAGTTTGGGTGAGCGCAGTCGCCAGGACGACCTGCGTGAAGAGGAAGACCCAAAACGCTCCAGGACGCCTGCTGCTCCAGTGCAACATCCCGACCGAGAAATTCCCCCGAAAATACTTCCAAAATAAATAATAAAAATAAAGTGTGCAAAATGATCTCAAAGTAAGAGGTTCATCTTCAACTTGACAGGTCCTGGAAGGTGAATAATCCAATTGGTGGGAGGGGAAAAAAACAAACAAAACAAAAATAAAGAAAAGAGGAATTCCGTTAGGTCCAAGCGGCAGGTACGCGTTTTCCCACCTGGAAAAGAGCCTCGGTGAGCGGAAAGAAAAACCTCCCTAAACGAGCGTAGGAAATCTGTCGAGCTGGGAGATGCGACCCTCTCGAACAGACCGCCGAGGCAGACAACATCGTCCGCCCGCCCGCTCGCTTGCGGAGGCACTCCGGAGCTTTTTCTCCGCCCCCCTCTCCATCCGTCACGGCGCCGATGTCGGGGGGCAAACTGTGGAATTTCCACTCCCACAAATCCATTCCAATCCAATTTTTTTCATTTTTTTTTTTAAAACGTTAGAAACAACAACAACTCAAAATTGTTACTTTATACTCCAACGACACTCATTAAGACCTCCACGTAATGCTCACCTAACAACACAAGTTAAAATAATTGTCATAAAAGTTTAAAAAAAAAAACGTTTTTTTGAGTTTGTAAGCTAACAAGCTACTTCTGCATTCGACGTTACAGGTGGCGTGCGGATGGTGCCATTTTGAAAAAAAAAATAGTTTTGGGGGTGGACTGTTATATTTCCACCCATAGTTATTTGTGCGGTGATCTTTTTAAGATTAATAAATGACATTATGAGAGATTTATAGGATTTAAAACGACAAATTATTGTGTATTTCTTTGAAAGTGGCCTCATGCCCAATGCTTTAATGGACTCTTACACGTTCGGTGAAAGGATGGCATGTTAACTTCGGTTGGCATGTAAACACGTAGTTTACATACATAGTCCCATGAATTGGGAAACATGTTTTAAAACATAACGGAACACCGTAGCGTTGGCTGGAAGAGTTATCCCCTTTTCTTTGAAAAGTAAAAACCTTTGATGCTATTTCGACCTCAAAAAGTATACCTACTAGCACCTACGAGCACCATTGAACCCCAGGTTATCACACATTTAACGACAGAGGTGATATTTCAGTTGGCTGGCGTCCCAGTAGCTTGTAACATATTGACAGCAGAAACTGTTATGCCATCCGACCTTTCCACCATAAATGTTTAATGTCTTGCCATATATAAGGTCCAGTGGAAACATAACATAACTTAATGGAGACATAGCCTATTATGCATTTTACACTGAATAAGAGTTGACATCTGTTTTTAATAAAAAGTATGTGGTGTGCTTTCATCAAAATATTCAAATGATGAAGAATTATAGATATATTTTTACTGCATATTTCTTCTCACGGTGAAATAGTGGTGGATCTGTCTTGTGTATCCGCTCCAAATAATGCTGGGCCAATGGTGAGCCCGGCTTTGATTAGACTGGCAAGCAATGAGCACCCATGGAAATTCCATTGCATTATCACTGCTGGATGCAGCATTTCATCAACAAGCCAACAAGTGACACTTGTTAATTAGAGTAGCAGTTGACTTGGTTGGTTTAGGGTTAGAGTAATACTTGATGGGTGGGAAGGCACTCTAGACACACAACTATTTGTATATAAACATTAAAAAGTAAAATTTTCATAACATGTCCCTTTTTAAAAAAACTGGCAAATTTCCCCCCAAAATCCGATGGGTTCTCCTTTGGTGAAAGCCCCGCCCCTCTACAAATTTGTATAGAAATGGCGAAAGTACCATTTAATGAATTGGCAACCACCACATATACAAGCAGTGACATAGAAACACAACTTAATGTCGTGACATTGAATAAAATTAATTAATTGATTTATAGACGGGCGGAACGGTGGACGACTGGTTAGAGCGTCTGCCTCACATTTCTGAGGACCGGGGTTCAATTCCCGGCCTCTCCTGTGTGGTGTTTGCATGTTCTCCCCGTGCATGCGTGGGTTTCCTCCCACATCCCAAAAACATGCTTGGTAGGTTAATTGAAGATTCTAAATTGCCCAGAGGTGTGAATGTGCCCTGTGATTGGCTGGTAACCAGTTCAGGGTGTACCCTGCCTCCTGCCCGTTGATAGCTGGGATAGGCTCCAGCACTCCCGTGACCCTTGTGAGGATAAGCGGCTCAGAAAATGGGTGGATGGATTTATAGATGGCGGCACGGTGGCCGACTGGTTAGCACATCTGCTAGAGAACTCTAAATTGCCCGTAGGTGTGAATATGAGTGCGGATGGTTGTTTGTTTATATGTGCCCTGCGATTGGCTGGCGACCAGTTCAGGGTGTACCCTGCCTCTTGCCCAGAGTCAGCTGGGATAGGCTCCAGCACGGCCGCGACCCTAACCAGGATAAGCGGTGTTGAAAATGGATGGATGGATGGATGTTGTAGAAGGCTTTTCCTAATATATATATATATATATATATATATATATATATATATATATATATATGTATGAGCCATTATTGGAGGACATGAAATAACTTTATTGTGATTTTAAAGAGCAATAAAATATTTTACGATACCGTTCTCAATGAGGTAATCATTTTCTTTTTGTTCTTGAGGCATCCATTTCCAAGTATGTTTCCATACCACATAAAGAGATAAATTTTTAATTTTGATGTAAAACCCTCCAGAGAATTTCAAATATTCCCTAAGATGAATACAAGATGTCCTGAAAAGTGACTAATCGCATTGGGAGCGGCAGATGATCCAGAATGGATCTTGTCCTTTGACCATTTTGAACTGAAAACAGGAATCAGTAACACTTTCTGCCATATTGATGGATGCTGATTGGGAGAAAATCGGCTTATCTTGACAAAAGCCCAAACATAAACGTAAAGGACGATGGATGAGCTCGCCGAGGAGTTCTGCGAGCTCTGCCCATGTTTCTTAGAAGACGTTGGTTTGTTATGTGGCGGTGACCTCTTAACGACATTTAGTGTTCCAATATACACGGGTCTATTGATCAGCTATTGCCTATACATCCATCAATCTACCTACCTATTTATGGACTGAGTGGCTGACAGACCTATAGTGTACAGTACATAAAAAAGTCTTTACACCCCTGTTCAAGTATCAGGTTTTGTGGTATAAAAAAATAGACCAAGATTAAAAAATATTTCAAAATGTTTTCCACCATTATTGTGACCTATAACCTGTACAGGTCAATTGAAAGAAAGTCTTTAAAAGAGGGGAACTCTCTAAAGGGATAAGCGGTGTTGAAAATGGATGGATGTTGTAGAAGCCTTTTCCTAAAATACATATTTTTTTCAATTGAGTTTTTACAGGCGGCATGGTGGTCGACTGGTTAGAGCGTCAGCCTCACAGTTCTGAGGACCGGGGTTCAATCCCCGGCCCCGCCTGTGTGGAGTTTGCATGTTCTCCCCGTGCCTGCGTGGGTTTTCTCCGGGCACTTCGGTTTCCTCCCACATCCCAAAAACATGGATTAATTGGAGACTCTAAATTGCCCGTAGGTGTGACTGTGAGTGTGAATGGTTGTTTGTTTGTATGTGCCCTGCGATTGGCTGGCAACCAGTTCAGGGTGTACCCCGCCTCCTGCCTGATGATAGCTGGGATAGGCTCCAGCACGTCCGTGACCCAAGTGAGGAGAAGTGGCTCAGAAAATGCATGGATGGATGGAGTTTTTACAGGTCATAGGTCACATTAATTGTGGAAAATTGCAAACTGTAGGCCGGTCCCAAGCCCGGATAAATGCAGAGGGTTGCGTCAGGAAGGGCATCCGGCTTAAAACTTTGCCAAACAAATATGAGTGTTCATCCAAAGAATTCCATAGCGGATCGGTCGTGGCCTGGGTTAACAATGTCCGCCAACGGCGCCGTCAACCTGCAGGGCGCCGGTGGAAGGTAAGCTACTGTGGGTCGAAGTCGAAGAAGAGGTGGGAAAGCGGGTTTTTCGGCATAGAGAGAAGAGGAAAGCATAGAACCTAGAACTGAATGTGGGGACTTTGAATGTTGGGACTATGACAGGAAAATCTCAGGAATTGGTTGACATGATGATTAGGAGCAATAGAGTGACCTACAAGAGCGGAGGTTGAAGCATGCAGGTGGACTACATGCAGATGATGTAATCTGAAGGAGGTTACCGACTGTAAGGTAGTGGTAGGGGAGAGTGTGGCTAGACAGCATAGGATGGTGGTGTGTAAGGTGACTCTGGTGATGGGGTGGAAGATTAGGAAGACAAAGGCAGTGCATACAACCATGTGGTGGAAGCTGAGACAGGACGAGTGTTGTGCAGCTTTTCGGGAAGAGGTGAGACAGGCTCTCGGTGGACAGGAGGAGCTTCCAGAAGAATGGACCACTGCAGCCAAGGTGATCAGAGAGGCGGGCAGGAGAGTACTTGGTGTATCTTCTGGCAGGAAAGGAGAGAAGGAGACTTGGTGGTGGAACCTCACAGTACAGGAAATCATACAAGGAAAAAGGTTAGCTAAGAAGAAGTAGGAATACATTGAGATGCGACATAGGGCAAAGGTAGAGGTGGCAAAGGCCAAACAAGAGGCATATGATGACATGTATGGCAGGTTGGACACTAAAGAAGGAGAAAAGGATCGATACAGGTAGGCCAGACAGAGGAATAGAGATGGGAAGGATGTGCAGCAGGTTAGGGTGATTAACGATAGAGATGGAAATATGTTGACTGGTGCCAGTAGTGTGTTAGATAGATGGAAAGAATACTTCGAGGAGTTGATGAATGAGGAAAATGAGAGAGAAGGGAGAGTAGAAGAGGCAAGTGTAGTGGCCCAGGAAGTGGCAATGATTAGTAAGGGGGTAGTTAGAAAGGCATTAAAGAGGATGGATATAGGTCATATACTGCCGTGCAGTTCCAGTATTGGAGTCGGGAGGGCGCTTGTGTCCTCTCTCTGCCCCCTCCCCTCTGTTTACAGCACCGGTCTTCAATCAGCCTCATCACCACCGGTGTATATAAGCTGCCTGTTCCCGGAAATCCTCGCCACGGCCCACCTTTTTTCAAGTAAGCTATGCTGTTCCTCGCTTCCCTTGTTAACTCTTGTGTCTCCTCGTTCCCGTGCTCCCCTGTGTGTTCCTGACTCACATCATTCCTGCCACCAAGCCAGCCGCCTGTTCTGTCCACTGCCTGCCACTTGTCCACGCCGCCGCCTGCCAACACATCCAGGACTAGCTCCATAACCTTTCCTCAATAAGCTAGCCAATTGCAGGGCACATTTAAACAAACAACCATTCACACTCACATTCACACCTACGGGCAATTCAGAGTCTTCAATCAACCTACCACACGTGTTTTTGGGATGTGGGAGGAAACCGGAGTGCCCGGAGAAAACCCACGCAGGCACGGGGAGAACATGCAAACTCCACACAGGTTGGGCCGGGGATTGAACTCTGGTCCTCAGAACTGTGAGGCAGACGCTCTAACCAGTCGTCCACCGTGCCGCCAGTAAATTTTCCCAAGAATAAAAAACTAAATACATATACATACGTTATTTGCATAAATAGGATCATATTAATATTGTATCTCTGTAAAATATATTTCAAAAGAAATTCAAGGCTGCCAAAATTTGATCATGTTATTTATGGAAATGACAATAAAGAGAAAAATAAGAATGTCAAATTGGATGGCTGATCTATTCACTGTTTTTGAGTCCTGTTTGGAACATATAGTGTGTTTGAATCACAGGAGAACAAAGTGCAGATTTGTTCCTGAACTTGTGAGATATTTTTTCAGCTTTCTTTTAAGTCTCAAACACAACCATCAGTGTTGTTGTGTAGTTGTTGTTGCTCTTCGTTTAAAACATGTCGCTAACTCACAATGTTTGCCTTTGATCACACATTTGTTCAAAGTCAGAAATCCTCTATCAGGTGAACTTGTGACCATGATACCATGACTCTGTTGTTGCACAATTACCAGTGTGGGAAGTACAACACCAATTCCAATGAAGTTGGGACGTTGTGTTAAACATAAATAAAAACAGAATACAATGTCTTGCAAAACATGTTCAACATATTTAATTGGATACACTACAATGACAAGCTATTTAATGTTCAAACTGATAAACCTTATTGTTTTTAGCAAATAATCATTAACTCAGAATTTTATGGCTGCAACACGTTCAAAAAAAGCTGTGACAGGTGGCAAAAAAGACTGAGAAAGTTGAGGAATGCTCATCAAACACCTATTTGGAACATCCCACAGGTGAACAGGCTAATTGGGAATAGGTGGGTGCCATGATTGGGTATAAAAGGAGCTTCCCTGAATTGCTCAGTCATTCACAAGCAAAGATGGGGCGTGAACAAGTGCATGAGAAAATAGTCGAAGAGTTTAAGGACAATGTTCCTCAATGTACAATTGCAAGGAATTTAGGGATTTCATCATCTACGGTCCATAATATCATCAAAAGGTTCAGAGAATCTGGAGAAATCACTGCATGCAAGCGGGAAGGCCGAAAACCAACATTGAATGCCCGTGACCTTCTATCCCTCAAAAACCGACATCAATGTGTCAAGGATATCACCACATAGGCTCAGGAACACTTCAGAAAACCATTCTCAGTAAATACCGTTCGGCGCTACATCCGTAAGTGCAACTTGAAACTCTACTACGCAAAGGAAAAGCCATTTAGCAACAACACCCAGAAACGCCGCTGACTTCTCTAGGCCCGAGCTCATCTAAGATGGACTGATGAAAAGTGGAAAAGTGTTCTGTGTCCACATTTCAAATTGTTTTTGGAAATTGCGGAGGTCGTGTCCTCTGGGTCTATATTAGACTGGCCTGCCTGCAGTCCAGACCTGTCTCTTGAAAATGTGTGGCGCATTATGAAGCATAAAATACGACAACGGAGTCCCCGGACTGTTGAACAGCTGAAGCTGTACATCAAGCAAGAATGGGAAAGAATTCCACCTACAAAGCTTCAACAATTAGGGTCCTCAGTTCCCAAACGTTTTTTGAATGTTGTTAAAGGAAAAGGTGATGTAACACAGTGGTAAACATGACCCTGTCCCAGCTTTTTTGGAACGTGTTGCAGCCATAAAATTCTAAGTTAATGATTATTTGCTAAAAACAATCAAGTTTATCAGTTTGAACATTAAATATATTGTCTTTGTCGTGTATTCAATTAAATATATGTTGAGCATGATTTGCAAATCATTGTATTCTGTTTTTATTTATGTTTAACACAACGTCCCAACTTCATTGGAATTGGGGTTGTAATGAAGTACAATACTGTGGTACCTTGATTTACCATCTTATTAGCTTTTCAAGTTACAAACTGTTGGTTCGTCGATTTATTTGGTGTTGTGAGTCAAAATTTGAGGTGCGAGCAAGCTTCAGTTACGCTGCCACCTGAGTGAAGTGAAAGAAAATTGAGAAATTAAAGTACTGTAATGCTCTCACATGTGGGCAAGGAGAGGCACAGTCACTGAACGGGACAAACAGTCAAACACACAAATACAAAATGAGAACACTCGCAAGGAGCTGGTGGAGACCACAACTCAAGCTTAGATGCTCACACGCAGACTAATCTGGCCAACTCGAATAGACCATGCATCCATCTCTTTTCTTCCACTTACCTGAGGTCAGGTCACGAGGGCAGTAGCTTTAGCAGGGAAGCCCAGTATTCCCTCTTCTCAGCCACTTTATCCAGCTCTTCTGGGGGTATCTAGAGGTGTTCCCAGGCCAGCCGAGAGACATAGTCTCTCCAGCGTGTCCTGGGTCGTCCCCGGGGTCTACTCCCGGTGGGACATGCCCAGAACACCTCACCAGGGAGGCGTCCAGGAGGCATCCTAATCTGGCTCTTCTCAATGTGGAGGAGCAGCGGCTCTAATCTG